>NW_025764716.1:600000-758458 GCF_019669845.1 Emericellopsis atlantica
CTCCTTGGGTGCGTCGTGCATGGCGGCCTGCAGGCCCCGCGTGTACATGGAGAAGGCGAGGGTGTTGAACGTGGCGCTCAGGGTCTGGTCGAGGACAAGCTTGATGATGGTGTTGCGCACGGAGAGCTTAGGCTCCTTGGGCTTGTCATCGGACTTTTTGGGGTGGGGGCCTGCCGGACGCGAGGGAAAGGTGGCCTCCAGCCAGGACTGGAAGAAGAAGTTGATGGGCGTGGTGAGAACGGCAAAGAGCACAAAGCGAAAGACGGGTATGTAGTCAATCTCAAGCTCCTCCTGGTGCGTGCGTCAGTGTGTCTGTGTGTGAGATGCAGTGCTCAAGAGGCTGGCTTACTCCTACTTTGAGCGACTCAATGTACTGCGCCAGGACATTGGAGAGAGCGCCCATGAAGCCCGCTTGGAGCGTGGCGTCCATGAAAGGGGGGATGTTGAACGCCATTGTGGTGCGTGTAACGTAGCTGAGCTGTAAGGGGGGCTGATGCTCCGTTAGACGCGCTCTCAACTCAAGTAGGACACGTCGCTTACTCTAGGGGCGTTTTGTCAGACTCAGAGCGATGTGTCGGAGTGCCAGCAGAGTTCAAGCACGCTGCCTCGAAAGTAAAAGAGAGTAGCTAGGGAAAGCCCGAGGATATGTATCAACCCAAAGGAAACTGAGCAAACGTGCAGAGAGATGGTCAAAACGAGGTTGTAGCCATCAGTTTTGAGGGTCTCGAAAAAAAGGTGGATCGGGCTTTGGCTGCTGATTGCTTATCTTTCTTTTTCTAGTTGTCACATCACACGCTGTGAGCCCTCGCATTACAGCTTTTGTATCATATACAAGAGCTACGAAGCGACCTGAAGTCTTTCTGGATAGTCGTTCAATACATACCGATGAACTTCTGCGCGACAAGCCCGTCGAATACAGACAGATTCGGACTCTGAAAATGGACCCGGGTAAGTGAAACGCCCGCCCGGCTGAACTGGGGACCTGTCTGGGACTCTGGGGTAGTCGATTTGGAAGGCGAATTTCAAAGGGTCCAGCGCCAAGCCGACTGGAACCGTCAATCCCGACTCCAGTCCCAGCTAAATCTCACAACAACCGCCGGCACTGCAGAACCAGCGGGCGGCTGAGTGACGCACGAGTTCGCGCACAGCTCTCGATCCCCGACTGATCCCCTTGCGACAAACTTTTTCCCTCTTCCTTTGCGTCCTACGGAGTAAATGCGAGTACCTGCCTCGTTCAGGTCGGCCTCACTTGCGGCTCGCTTTCATGGCATGCCAGTAACACTTCGTACCAACCGACCCTAGCACGCTGCAAGAAGCAACGCTCGCGTACCTCCATTCACGACTTGCGCAAACAGTCGCCATCACCACCCGTCGCACCCTCGATCCATGGAGCACACCGAACCTCCCTTACGCGCGAGCACGAGGCTGTCCATTGACGCAGGGTTCCTTTGGCGCTGCCGCGATGGATTCGTCTTCCCCTAGGCTCGCCAATATTGGCTCCGCAGGCATTCTCGACGCCGACCCGCGACCGGTCTTCATCGTTGCCAAACCCACCGCGGGCCAATCACCCATACGAGACATCGTCTACAAGAACAGAGCACTAGCGAGTAGCTCAACGCTGTCGGAAGCGATATTCAATCTCACGAGCAATGATGGACACGTACCATTCTGGGACTGGGTGCTCACGCCCCAGCCGTCGCAGACATCTGACCACGACCGTTGTATAACATACATGGGTGTTTATTGGACGAGGACCATGCTGTTGGACAAATGGATTGTCATGAGCGGGAACGACACGCCTCCTTGCTCGGAGCCACCGCGCAAGATCAGGTCCGAGGGCAAAGGCAGATCACTGTCCAATGCGCCAGAGACCGACAGCACAAGCGTCGTTGATTTTGCTACGCCACCCAGGGAGCCACACGAATCCAGGGTGTCCAAAGTCTTCCGCGCCGAAGCCGATCCTGGTCTCCAACCACCTGATTTCACACCCGATCCCGAACCGTTCCTGCATGTTATTCAGAGTGTGGACTGGGAAGCGCACAAGCTGGGACCTATGGATGAGTGGCCCACGAGGTTACAACAGGCGTTCCACCAGACGATCCCGGACTCCAGAGCTATTGCCACGTACTGGGGCCCGGAGTATCGGGCGATCTATAACGAGGCGTTCTCCAAGTTTTGTGGCTCGCGGCATCCAAAGTTACTAGGCGAGCCTGTTCTGGAGACGTGGGGCCACTTGAAGGAAGATCTCGACAACCTGTGGAATGCACCGCCAAGCAAACGAGGCAAGAAGGTTGAGGATGAGTCGCGCTTCTTCATAGAAAAGGAGGACGGGCATCTGGAGGAGACCTATGTCAAGTGGTCATTGCAACCCATTGTGGAGAACCGCAAAGTGGTCGGAATCCAGCACTGGTTACTCGAGACTACATCAATGAGGTTATGGGAAAGGCGGATGAAGATGCTTGTGGATTTGGGCAACACTTTAGTCCTCGCAAGAGATGTGCAGTCATACTGGCAGCGGATATTGGAAGAGATTGAGCGTTGGGATGAGCATGACGTACCATTGGCATTCGTCTATTCAGTGGACGAGGACGATGATGCGGAATCTTCGAATTCACGGTACGATTGCCCCAAGACCTGTCACCTGGCTGGCTCACTCGGCGTCCCCAAAAATCACCCGATCGCGCCGGAAACGTTGGAGCTACGGGACACGGACGAGGGACTGTCGCCCATCTTCCGCGAGGCTCTGCACGCGCAGATTGCGCTCCTGGTACAGACCAAAGACGACAGCTTACCTGACAGGCTACTGGCTGGCCTGGAGTGGCGAGGTTTTGGCGATCCGTGCGACGCCGCGGTCATCCTGCCCATTAGGCCGACACAAGATGAAGCTCTGATGGGAATATTGTTCCTGGGCCTGAATCCACGACGGCCGTACGACAATGACTACAGGCAGTTCATCTCGCTCCTGAACCAGAAGCTCACAAGTTCCCTCGCCTCGACCATCCTTCTCGAAGAGGAAGCGCGGCGCGGACGCAACGCAGCTTCACAGGCCGCCTATAACACAGCCATGCTCCAAAAGAAGCTTGCATGGCAGACTGAGCAGGCCCACAAGTCTACCCAAAACTTCATGGCCGTTTCAGACTTCATCCCCGTGGGCATGTCGTTTGTGGACAACAAGGGCAACGTAACCTTTGCGAATGAGACGTGGCACCGTCTCACGCGGTACCCCGAGGGCTGTGTTGACCAGATGGCGCTGCTCGATTGCGTGATCCCGGAGGACAAGCCGAAGATTATGCAGGCCTACAGAGACCTGGAGAGAGTCGACGTGACGTCGTTTGAGTTCCGCATCCCACGCGGCGGCGACGATGGCATGCCGTCGCCCTACGACGACCGTGTTGGACGACACATCCTGGCGTCTGCCAAGGTCGAGCGGGACGATACGGGCGCTGTCCTGCGCATGCTGACATGCCTGATGGATGTGACGGAGCAAAAGAATACGGCCGAGGAGGCGGTCCGGAGGGCGCAGGAGGCTGAAAATCTCAAGCGTCTAGCAGAGTTTGCCACCGTCGGCATGTACGACGTCAGCCTCGACGGGCGACTGCTCAGCGCCAACGACTCCTTTTGGGAGCTCAGCGGACTGCCCAAGGTGGACCTCACCAAGACCTATGTCGAGCCTTGGCAGCTTTGTGTGGTGGAGGAGGACTTGCCGGTAGTCAAGGCGAGTCTGGACAGGCTGAGGACGTCGGGACGGTCGCAGAGTGCCGACATTCGGCTCAAGACGACGTGGACGGCGGAGGACAACAGCGGCAATGCCATTGCGGCGGCCCGGTCGGTGTCGGCGTCCTTTATGCCTGTCACGAGCTCGGAGGGCGTGATCCAGTCGTTTACGGGCTGCATCAGCGACGTGTCGATGCAAAAGTGGCAGCTGGAGCAGGAGAAGAAGCGCAAGGAGGAGGCGATTGAGTCGAAGCGGCAGCAGGAGAACTTTATTGACATGACGTCGCACGAGATGCGCAACCCGCTGAGCGCCATTGTTCACTGCACGGACGCGATCATTGCGTCGCTGTCGAGGATCGAGGAGCTGGAGGGGGTGACCACGCCACTGCCGACCGGGACGACCACTACCGAGTCTCTCATGCTGACACAACAGGCCGAGAGAAAAGAGGCGGAGGAGGCCAAGAAGGCGGAAGCGAAGAAGCTGCTGCGCGATGCCATTGATCACGCCGAGACGATTGAGACATGTGCCCAGCACCAGAAGCGCATCGTCGATGACATTCTCACCATGTCGAAGCTCGACTCGAAGCTTCTGGCTGTGACGCCCTGCACTGTGAACCCGATCAACATTGTCACGGATGCGCTCAAAATGTTCGAGGTAGAAGCGCGCCGCGTGGACATTGTCCTCACGTCCGTCGTGGATCCATCCTACACAGCGCTCGGGCACGAATACCTCGACCTGGACCCGTCACGTGTCAAGCAGGTCCTCATCAACCTCCTCACCAACGCACTCAAATTCACCAAGACGGGCAACGTCCGAAACGTGACAATCTACTGCAAAGGATCCCGGGAGCCACCGGGCAGCGAGATGACAACAGCCGAGTTCATCCCGCGCTTCAAGGAGCCGGCGGACGAGTACGAGCAGCCGGCGCTGAAGAACCGCACTGACCCGGTGTATCTGCTCTTTGAGGTCAAGGACACGGGACAGGGGTTGAGTGCGGAGGAGCGCAGCAGCCTGTTCAACAAGTTCGTGCAGGCCAGCGCCAAGACCCACGTCAAGTATGGCGGATCGGGTCTCGGGTTGTTCATCTCGCGACGTCTGACGGAGCTGCAGAACGGGGCGATTGGTGTGTCGAGCCAGCAGGGTGTCGGGTCCACGTTTGCGTTCTACGTCGAGTCCTACGTGCCGAGCGAGACGGCGCTCAAAGATGCACAGGCAGCCGCGGCCGCAGCGAGGATGGTGGCCAGCTCGGTGGGCGCCAACGGCGATTCTGACTCGAGCTCGGAAGCGGCCGGGTGGAAGCGCGGGCTACTCTCGAGCCAGCGCGTGCCGCGACGACTGCGTCCCGGCGCCAGCAACGCGCGCCTGGACGGAATTCTGGTGGTCGAGGATAACCTGATCAACCAACACATTACACGGCGCAGTTTGTCCAAGAGGGGCTACTCGGTGGACGTGGCGAACCATGGCATCGAGGCCCTCGAGAAACTGCGCAAATCACTGGCCGGCCTTACGATTGGGGCGCAAGGCAGCAACAGCAATGGGGCTGGCGATGGTGAAGCGCCGGGTAGTCCTGACGCGCAGGGCCAGCCCCAGCCACCGATACCGATCAATGTTGTCTTGATGGATGTGGAAATGCCGGTGCAGGATGGACTGACGTGCACGCGGCACATTCGCGAGCTCGAGGCGCAGGGCGAGGTATTCTGCGCGTCAGGAGGCAGGGTGCCCATCATCGCCGTGACGGCCAACGCGCGACCGGAGCAGGTGACGGAGGCCAAGCAGGCCGGGTGCGACGACGTGCTGGTCAAGCCGTATAAGATGCCCGTGTTGATAGAGATGATGCAGGTTGTCGTGCGACGCATCGGGGCGCCGAGCCCCAGCTCGTCGGCGAGTGGAGGCGCATGAGGGTATGATAGCGAACTACCACTACTGCACGCGTCCCAGGCACATACATGCATGCGCATATTGGTCTACGATAGTTAAAGGTAGTATCGAACGCACGCGTTAGGGAGGAGGGGGGGGAAGGGGGCATGGGCATGGGCGGCTCGCCCTCTGGCTGGCGGAAGATGTTCTGCCGATCGAGAGCCAGACCCTGCCCGCATGGGGTAATTAGGACGGGTGAAGAGGTTATTGGAACTCGTGCATGACGACCGAGGTTTGTTTGGCGAGCAGCATCCATCAAGATACCAGAGCGTTTGTCATTCAGAATGTCCAGTGTTGGATGCTTGTGACAAGTGGCACGATGAAGCCCGCGAGGAAGCCCGGAGAAATTCCGCCTGTAGAATCCTGGATAGCATCGGCTTGTCCCAGATGAAGAAGCCAACAGGTGAATAAAACTAGATAATGATTACCCCGCAGTAGCCGTCGAGGTGCCTTGCCCATCATCCGCTGCGGAGAATGGAGGGAGAAGATGGACAGAGGGGACACCATGGACGTTGGAGAGGAGAAGGGGGCCTGCCGGCAAAGTGGGAAGATAAATAAGACGGCATTTACTTGGGTTGTCTGTGGATATACTTTGCAACTAATCGTCAGCACCTTTGTTCACGTTCTCTTGGAGTAGCTGACGAAATCTCTCACGTGCACTCGCTCATCCTCTCCATCACCAACGCCGCGTGCTCCGCCTCTACACAACCGCCATCTCACACCTTCACTCACCAGCATCCACATACTTCAAAGCCCACCCCTCACAGAACACAAAATGGCGGAACGCGTGCACAGAGTGACCATGTTCAAGATGCCCAAGGAGGGGGACCGGGCCCAGATGCTGGAGCGGTACAAGATCATGGCCGCCGAGAACAAGCGGGTACGTCTCTCACCTACTACTGAGTACCAGCACTGACCCGACCAGGACGGCAAGCCCTACATCCTCAGCATGACCGTCGGCCCCGCCGAGGAGGACCCCCGCTCGCAGGGCTACACGCTCGTCAGCAAGACCGAGTTTGCCAGCATGGACGACATGAAGTACTACGACGACGAGTGCCCCGCCCACGGGCAGGTCAAGGCGCTGGTGCCCTCGCTGACCGTCGAGGGCATCCTGACCGTGTACTTTAAGGCGCAGGCCACCGGGGGCACGGAGGCCAAATAGGGGGAAAGCATGAGATTTAGAGAATTGACAGATGAGATTATTGTCTGTAACTAAAGTGTGTGACTCTGGGTATCATATTCATATATCCGTACGCCGCGCTCGATCCCATCCCTTGCAAACGACAAGCCCCCTCCCACGCGCGCCCCTGTCCTCACGCCGTCGTTCCTGCGTCCTGTATCGACTCCTGCACCACGGACATCTTGCGCGCCCTCTTCTCGGCCTCGTCCCGCAAGCCCGCCATGGCGTCCCGGAACCCCTTCTCCAGACCCCGGCCGTACCCGCCCTTCATGCCGCTGCTCATGCGGCCGTAGTACGTCTCCCAGCAGACGTACTCGACGCCGCTCCCGTCGCGCGCCTCCACAAACTCCTGCACGCGCTCGCTGCCTGAGAAGAACTTGGCCATGCGGCCCCGGACCATCCAGGCGACCCGCACGCCCCGCCGGCCGTCCTCGCGCTGGATCGGCTCGAGTGCCGTCACCTGCATGTTGTGCCTTTCCTTCTTGCGCGTCGCCGCGTTGGTGTCCACCACCATCTCGAGGGTGAACTGCGTCGCGTCCCGGAGCGTGGTGTGCAGCGTCTTGATGCCATCAATGTCGGGCGTGTCCCGGATGCAGCGGGGCAGGGGGGCCGTGCACACCGGCTGGTGCGTCACGGTCAGCGTCGGGCAGAAGGGGTTCCAGATGGCATATGTCCGCGCGTCGATGACGAGGCCGGCCACAATGCCCAGCGGCGCGGCGATCTTGGTCGCGCACACGAGCGAGGCCAGACCCTGCTGGTCGGGGAAGCTGGGTGTGGGCAGGGCCTGGGTGGTGAGTTTGGGCGCCTGGTCGGCGGCGACGGCCTCGCCAATGGACGAGACGTGGATGGGCGAGGTGGCGGACGAGAAAGATGTGCGGCTGGACGAGGTGGAGTGTCGTACGCTCATGGACCGCGTGGGCGATGTGGACGGTGATGAGGCGGAGGCGGACGTGTGGGTGCTCATCAGAGACAGCCGGCTGCTGGGGCGTTTCCTCAGCGACATGTTGGCGGTAGCTGGCGTATTTGTCTGATCTTGCGATATTGCGTCTTGAATGGTAAAAGCGGGAACGTGTGAATGTAGTAGTCTTCGTCAAAGGTGGCTCTGCCAGATGTAATGTAAGTGGTAGATGGAAGATGTTGTACGTATCGCACTGCGATAGGGACAGCTGGTGAAGGTGTAGTAGTCAAGGCGAATGGGAGATGAAGCGAAAATTGGACAAGAACAAAAAGTCCAGGGGAGGATGAGGCCCAAGCGAGTATAATAATAATGAGGACGAATGGGCAGTGAACTGGGAATCTGTGCCATCCATGATCCATGACGAACAGACCAGGGCCGGCCATGGGCTTGTTTGCCCACTGAGCAGTTACCGATCCGTATCGGCGCCTCCCTATCCTTGCCCATCATGGATGGCACCATTGCGTCTGCCCCCCCGGCGCATGACATGTCTGATTTCCCGTGGGATGGACGAAATAGTGAAAGACGCCGCGATTGTTGGTCGCACACGGCGGACATTGTGCTGCGCAAAGTCCAATCAGTGGCAGCCACAACTTGCATCCAGCCAGGATCAAATCCCCTGCGTCGTCGTCACGCATGTTGGCAGCAGCGTTCCGGTGAATACATTATACATCCAGCAATGCAGGGCGTAACAACGTGTACCAAGCCTCAACGACGGTACTCTATGTGTACGCGGAGGGAGCCATTGTGCGTTCATCGATACGGTCATTGGGGGTTCAGCGTGGCGGCGGAGTGAGAGGTGTCGTTCGTGCATGGTGGCGCCCGTTAGCCGTCGGAGGGTCAGTCAGAAGCCGCAGCACTCAGAGACTCAACAGCCGATGGAGGGGAGGCGAGCGAAAGGATGCAGCCATGTGGTCGGTCGGACGTGGCTCGTGCAGCATCGGTGCGGCACCCGTGGACGTGGAGTCTGAACACGAGATGCCAGGCCAGATTGTCTTTGGCGAGATTGGTCAGGATCCTATTATTGCCATGGGTGACCTTGTTTCATCATCAGTCGGCAGCCAACATGTTTGCACCGAACTGGGGAGGAAACGCCGGCAGATAAACGAGCGCGCATGTGTTTCGTGGCAGTTCACGGGGCGTGTTACAGATGCTGCCGCAATGTTTGGAAAAGAGACAGAAACATCGAGGTCTTGCGAGGTGATGGATGAATTGCTATTGAGGCCGGCTGCCTGCCTGCATGCATGCAATGGGGGAAATGAGCTTGTCGGTGTGATGGCCAGGGCAGCCACGCACAGGCCTCTCTTGCCTTAAGATGTGACGCTTGGCTGCCTGCTTATCACAGCCTTATCCGACTATCGCAGACATATCGCAAGCAGGCGGCCTATCGATAAGATACCTAGCCTTCAGGGACAGAGGGGCCTTGGCCCCTTCTGGAACACCGATCGAAGGCGGCGGCGCGCGCTGCAGATCCTTCGGAGCTTTCATCATAGCGCATGGCCTAGACGTCACTCGAGAATCCAAGGGTCCAGTTTGAACCCTCGACGTCTTTGTCAGATCGGAGCCGAGTGTCGGCTGCACGGGTCCCAAGCCTCGTGGGCGTCGGCTCTAAGACGCCATACACAAGATGCTGATGGAGGCGAGGCGTTGACGCAGGGCCCTTTGTCTGGGTGGTCAGAGCGATCTGCAATCCTCGTTGGTGTGCTGCTACGAGAGACACTGCCTTTGACGACGGAGGGCGGACGCTTTGGATGTGTTCTGCAAACCCAGACACGTGCGTACACAAGTGCTCCAAGCCAACGTGAACTCATCATCATGGGACACCGCAGCCACACACACCAGCTGTACACTGTGCGGGCAACCAGGGAACGGAACGAGCTCGACATGACTTCTTCTCGGAAGACACTGCCAGGCAGCGCCCACGGCACGCACGGCTGCCTTGATCCGAGCTGACTAGATGTCGCTGGCTAGGATTGATATGCCTGCTGCCCCTCCAGATCGTCGCCCACCGACGCGCATAGATCGACGACTGTCGCTCTTGTGATAAGCCATCGGGAGAGGGTGGCCAAGAGATGACTATTACTTCTTTGATCACTTCGCGATAGTGCTTGTCATATTGTTTCCATGGAGTTTGCACGACATATGATGAGCACCGAACTCGTAAAAACCCCTTTTCTCCTTTTATAGTGAAACCATCGATAGCAGCAATGATGAGCCGCCTAGATAGCACATAGTTGACGATAGAAATACTGCTTTTCACTTGAAGGGTGCTTGCCATAGGGAAGACCATGTCGCCGGCTGCCTCAAATGGCCTTGCGTTGGTAGCTATGTCTAGTATGTCAGTGTCCCCGCCTTAACAGGTCCCATAGACAACAAGGGATAAATGAATCTACTACACAGACAGTAAAACTGCTGCGCATCGAAAACTGATACACTGATCTGCAACGAACAAAGCGCAAGCTTCATGTACCTGTACACCAAGGCCTGCGCTTTGTCAGCCAGAGCCTACGTAGACACGATTTAGGACTTTTGAACAGTATTTGCAGTGAGCATAGCATGTAGACGAGACGCATTTCCGTGTATAGGCTTACGGATGCTGCGTTGGACGACAGATGGCCAACTCGATGCAACCGCTCCAGTTACAGACAATACTTCAGCCTCGAAACCTCCAACCTCGACAGCTATTTTCTCTATGCTAGGCCATCATGGAACAGCTTTTGACTATGCACTCGGCAATGGAATTTTGATATTGTACCAAAAGAGACCTCGGATGTCCGTCCCAGGCAGTGAACACCCGTGCCAACATTTATCAGCCTAGTCTTGCTCAATAATTCATGTTTCTTGTTCGCCGCCATTGTGAGCGGGCGACAGGACAGTTGTGAACGTGGCACAAGGACACCATCCCAGACATCTAGCAACAGTTCTCAACGGCAACGAACATAAAAGGAACAGAATGTCACAAAGTGAACATGAACAACTCACATTGTCCGGAACGCCTTTGGTAGCCCCGACCAACTTGCTACCCTCAAAACCGTCACGGGCCCATGCTACAGTCCCCAGACGCCTTAACAGTTTCCAAAACAACAACCACAATAACAATACTATCGCTCACCCACGCGTAGAGTGTACTATATTGTTATCATGTGTTTCCATTCTCGTAGTGTTAGTGATCACATTGACGACGCCGTGGCCATAGACTTGCAGTGAATCGTCGCGAAACCTGTTGCCTACGGGACTTCAGTTGATTATCTCGGACGTTTCTTCTCTCCTGACTTTGGATTCTCTTCTTTCCCTCTTGCAATCCATCATACCAACCAGACAGTTGCTCTCCTGCTATCAATCACCCTTGGGACCGCGTTGGAGACTGTCAAGCCTTCAAGATACAACGAAAAGCCACCTTCTCTCGCATCCCTCTGCTCTAGGGGTGACGCACAGCATCCAAGAGTCGTTCAACGACCCTGAGGTCAGCATCAACGGCACCATGCACTTTCACGACATCTTTGACGGCTGCAAGCCCGATGCTCACGGCATCATCACCATCGGCCAAGGTCAAACTCCCCATGAAGCTGCCGCCCAGCTCCCCGAAGCCTTTCGCGACAAGGCCGATTTTCCCCACGAAATCATGCATACAACCGGCATGGTATCATTCCATGGCCTAGGCGACGCCTCGTGCCAGGCAAAGGACGAGATTGAGATCATCAACAAGACCGCCTTTGATGTCGTCAAGCGCTTCCCCAGCGGCACAGCCATCGTTCATCTCGGTGCAATTAACTCCACCCTGTACGCTCCCTATGTCGAGGCTTTCAAGACTCAGAAAAAGTCCTGCGTCTATCTCCCCCTTGTCTCGGACCTCGCATCCCTCAACACCCAAGTCACGCGTGCCACGGAGACATTCCCTGGCATGCCCAACTACGGTCTGTATGGCACATTTGAAGACGGCGACGATTTCTTCGCCAACATCAAGGTGCCATGCCTGTACCTCGCCCTGGGCTCCCGCTTCTACGGCGTCCCGGACGGCCTCTGCCTCGACCGCATCCACACGTTTGCGCAAAACTTCAAGCACGCAGACGCCCTCATCATCAGCCAAGAAGAGCCTCCCCAGGCTGGCGCCGCCCCCGTGTCCCGTGGCAAAGACCCCTATGCGACGCCCCTATACCGCAAGTTCGTTGACACCTATCTTCGCGCCCTCTGCGCGCACGCCGGTATCGAGAATGCTAGGACCTGCAAGGACTTTCGCTGGAAGGCCAAGTCGGACGGTGGCATGCACTATTTCGAGATGACCACGACGCGCGACATGGTCTGCACCGCCGCTGCGTACGATGGCTTGACTATTGAGGGCGGCACCGTCTTCAAGATGTTCAAGACTTGGAAGCGTGATACTGGCAACGTCTTTGAAATCACTCTCAACGCGGACGTCAACATTGAGACCCTTGGCCATGCGGACAAGATGGGCACGAACTTGTACCTCATCCACCCTTAAGTTATTGAGGCGTGCCATGCAGAAAGACACAGTGATGTCTTTTTCACAGGAAATATTTTGTTACCGTGCGAGAAGAATGCGATCTACATGTCAGAGAGACGGGGGTTTTGGATGGACCGCCTCTGGGGTGATTAGCATGTCGGAGAGAAATTGGATTATCATGGCAATTTGGAGGCCCCGACACAGAAACGAAAGGCCAAAGACAGTAAGGTTTCTGTCAAAGGCCTTGAGTCAGATTTATGAGAGATTGAGAGAACAGAATGGGAACGACTTGGATGTATGGTCTCTGATGGGGGTGGTCTACTCAGGGATTGGTCGACATCTATCGAAAGGCCACCTCTCACTGAGTTTAGTTCTTGCCGAAATCACTCACTGAGGGACACCTCCAGCTATGAGTCTGCAGATATTATGACAAATGAAAACAAATGTGAAAAAAATGGTGCTTATGTTCATGGCCTGTAGCTAAAATCTCATGATTTATTCCCACTGTTCATGTAAATGCTGTCCTTCACGCCAAGCCCAGCCCATCGCTAAGACCCTTCCACTTCCATGATAGGAACTTCGGCTTCTTGGACCTCCTCCTTGACAAAATAGCGATGCTCATAAGGGACACCGAGGAAATTAGTTATTCTCGTCTCCGCGCCGTGCAGATACTCGCCCTGGATCAGGTCGATGCGGAAGATGGGTATGCGCCGTCGACAATCTTTGCGCTTCCATTGAAGAAGCACATCGCCCAGGACGGCCACAGAACCCCCGTTCACCCGCTTCACGACAGGCCGGACGGAGACGTCCTGGAACTCGAAGAAGAGGACGCGCCTCGCCCGGGTGGGCGTGACTTCCTTGCCTTGGGGCTTGTGGTACCAGGCGTGGACGGTGTGGGCGACGTGAAGGTCGTGCGTGCCGTTGTTGACAACAGTGTTGAAGCGAAAGTCCTTCTTGTGGAATGTGTGGGCCCCTTTGGAGTTGCCAAAGAATAGCTCCCAGTGGTGGTTCTTCTCATTCTGCTTCCGCCAGACGGGGAACGCGACCGACCAGGGCCCGTTCCACCAGGTTGGCACGTACTGGGACGGCACGTCGTAGTGGAGGACCTGGCAGACGGCCGGGTCTGGCATGTCCTGGCAGACTTCGACCGTCGTGGTGTGCCATGGATGGCCGGCTGGGATGCTGTAGTGCACTGAGTAGTCAGGCTCTTTTCCGAGGATGGTTCTGGTGAACCAGTCGCTGACCTCCCGATCGGAGGGGATATGGACGCTGTCGAGCAGCGTGCACTGGGCGCGCGTGAGAGTGGCTATAGTGCATAGCAGTATAAGCAGCAGCGCGGCTGTGTGTTGCAACATCATCATGGTAAGGTATCCTTGATGGCGGCGGGTGGATGACAGTCAAGCTCGGTGAATGGGCGACGAGCGCTGAATATATACTTGTTAACACACAAAGTTTGAGTTTTCTCTTGAGACAGATTCATGGACCACAATCTCGAGATAAGAACAGGCTTTCCGAGGACTAAAACAACAAGCTCTTGAGCTTATTCGGGGAGACCATCAACCAATGTCCACACATCTGATCCAGCCAAATCCTTCTCCAGAGCATCCGCCATCTCGCCCAGCGTCGCAAACTTCCAATCGTAAATCTCACCGCCCGTGTTGCCCATGGCCGCGCCCGGGCGATAAATCCAACTCGACTTGATGCCCTGCTTCCTGGCAGGTTCATGATCGTGGAATTGACTTTGCGCCGTCTGCAGCACCTGCTCCCTTGTAACGCCAAATTTGTCGCCAACTACGCGAAGCATGTGCTCAAAGTTACGCTGGTCGGGCTTGTAGCTCCCAACGTCCTGCGCAGTGATGATGGCGTCGAAATGCGCGCCGGCGAGGGGTCCGGCCAGACTCTTGCGGAACGACTCGACGTCCACGTTCGAGAGCACGACGAGCTTGTAGTACTTCCCCAGTCTCTGCAGCGCGTCGACGCTGTCAGGGAAGGCAGGCCACTGGCCGATGGTGGCGCCAAACTGCTGGCACTGCTCGTCGCTTGGTGCCTGGAGTTCCAGCTTCGAGGCGACGTGGGGGAGGATGGTGGCCAGGAGGTCTTGATACTTCATGTCCGGGGTCTCAGACTGCTGCGAAGCCTCACACTCGTGGTAGACGGTGAGGAGTTTCCCACGAGTAAAGGTGGCATTGTGGGCGGAGAGGAGGAGGGGCTGCAAGGCGTTGAGCACGCCAGTCTCCCAGTCGATGAGGGTGCCGTAGACGTCGAAGCAGAGGAGTTTGAAGTCAGTAAGGCGCGACATTTTGGTGTTCTGGGGGGCGGAGAAGGAAGAGGTTGTGATGTTTCTGGCCGTTTGTGTTGAGGGCGTCAATGGCATGAGGCACGTATAAGAGGACGGATGCGGGGGCCGGGCCGGTAGATGCCACCGGACGGAGCCGCTACACCGGACCGGTTCCACGTAATAGAGTACCGATGTGCATGAAGCGGCATCAGGTTCGCGGCTGGCGTGACTGTACGATGGCTGATTGATGTACGACCACCTGTTCGCCATCCTAAATTCGCTTTCATGTGTTTTACCTGGTGTTCTGTGTCCAGTCTATAGTAACCTGACGGAAATCATGGTCTTTAGCCTACCCTGGACCTCTTCTGTCTGCCGCCTCGTCTTGACCTGGTCCTAGGTCTGGCTCTATGCCTTGCATGATTGCTAATGGCTGGGAATGAAGGCAAAAATGAGTGAGTTGAGAGAGAATCTATCTTTGATATCTGATGCGTATGACTGAAGTGAACGTTGCCGTAGTACAAACGCGTTGGCGGGCTTTGGTTGTATTTGAGTCAATTTCACCAGCTTCATATGTTTCGAAGATATTGCAGCACGATATTGATCCAATTTTGGGACCAAAGTTCTTCACATACGATGCCAGGCATCGTTGGACTCTTAATGGCAAGGCGACTTGTGAAGCCCGTGACAGTCCGCCGTACACATGCCGCTGAGCCGGACTGTCCCCACGTAATAGGGTTCCGAGATGCATGGTGATCCGCAAGAGGTCCGGCCGGGGCTCATAGACCAACCGTACGATATGACCATCGAAAATGGGGTTCAATTGGTGGCAATAATAGCTTGACTACGCCTTGAGCTTTGGAATACCTGGCATGTACACAATGATCGTGGAAACCTCCTTGGGATCAAGGAGTTTTGACTTACCCGGCATCACTCCTGTCTCTGCTGGGTCAGATCAACAGTCTTGCAAATGGTAAGGTTCAGGTACAAAATCGCACCACGCTCAAGACCGCGCATGGAATAACTCTTGTCGCTCAAGCTTGTTATCCATCCTCACGCATGACGTACGCATAAGAAACCGTTGAAAACTGTTGGGACATCGAAACAAAGCGATGCCTCGGCATTCCGCGACGGACACCCACTTTTACGCCGGTCGAATTGCTTAAAACAGCCATTTTTCTCCGTCAGGCGTCCGGAGACTTATCAATCCCGTCGGTTTGTGCCTGTAAGAGTCAGTCCTTGCGTGTCCGAGTGCGAGAAAACTCAACATTCTCTGGTTAGCACCTTGTTCGCGTTTCTTGGTTCAGGCGAGAAAAAATTAAGCTGGTTGGTTGGACTGCGCGTGTAGACTATATATATACACAGGCGTACTTGGTAAAGATTACCACTATTATAGACTGGTTAATTACTGCTGATTCCTAAAAATCCGTCCCTGACCTACGTAAGCCAGCCTCCCCCCTGCGCGCGCGCGAGATCCTGTCGAATTAAGAGCCTTTGCTCACCAGCTGGTTCACCAATCCGCCCACTCACTCATTCATTTTCTTCCGCATTCACAATGACCAACACACGTGGCGCAAGTACATTAATACCACGGACGCTGATGCAAAATGTCCAGGCCATCCTCCCACAGTCCATTCGGCGTCCGCAAAAGAGCCACCTTGCCGGCCTTCTGATCGCCATCTTCCTCACGCTGCGACTACGCCAGCGCATCCACAAGAAGGTCACCATGCCAGCCGCAGCAGCCAAGGCACCCGCCTTCCCCGGCTTCAAGCCCCTATCCGATCAGGTCTTTGTCCGGGAGCCCGCAGGCGATGCCGCCGTCACGCCCGCGCCCGACCACCCCGACGTCGTGCTCGTCTACGGCTGGGGCGACGGCGTCCCCAAGCACGTCGTCAAGTACGCCGACGGCTTCCAGGCACTCTACCCCGCGGCCAAGCAGATTGTCGTCCTCTCGCCCATCAGCAAGGCCATGTTCAGCACGCTCGCCGAGCGCTCGCTGCAGATGGCCCCTGTGGTGCAGGAGCTCTTCCCGGACGGCGCCCAGGACGACGACAGCTGCCGCCGTCGCATCCTTGTCCACACCATGTCCAACACGGGCGCGGTCAACTATGCCGCCACCATCAATCGCTTCAAGGATCTCTACAGCAGGCCCTTCCCCCACACCCTCTTCGTCATGGACTCGACGCCCGGCAGCGTCGCCATCACATGGGATAACCTGAAGCGCTGGTCGCGCGCCATGTCGCTGGGCATGGCCAAGTTCTTTCCCTGGCCCTTTGTCGTCACGCAGGGCATCTTCCTTATCTTCCTCTTTATCAACAACCTGGTCGAGCAGGCGACCGGGCGCGAGAGCGCGGGCGGGTGGAGCAGAAAGGCGGCCCTCAACACAGAGTGGGAGGCCATTGGCGCACGGAAACTGTACATGTACAGCAAGGAGGACGACCTCATCAACTATGAGGACATTGAGGTGCATGCCGCCGAGGCGAAGCAGCTCGGATGGAAGGTGGACGTCGAGGTGTTTGAGGGCTCAGGCCATGTTGGACACATGAGGCTGCATGCTGAGCAATACTGGACAGCGATCGCCGAGTCGTGGAAGAAGGCAGTGGCTGATGGTGAGGCCTGAGGGGGAGAGATCCGAAGGTGGTGAGAGATGATGTATATCATGACCAGCGATGCTTTCGGCGGAATATTTGTCGTCCATGTTAGAATTAGACCTAGATTTCCTGACTTGTCTTCTCTTCAAATTTTTTGGTTCAGTTGGGGTCGTGGTGTTGAGAGTGTCATGTCTTGAAGGTGTCAATGTTGGAGACTGGGTGGCAAATGCAGATCCCGCAGTGACCTCACTCATCATCATCCAGCCCATCCTTACTTACCGATACATCAAAATGTCCAGCGCAGCCTCAGATGCCGCTGTCAACGCCAAACACCCGCCGCAGCCACCATGTTGCCCAAGTCGAGCGCATCAATCACACCCCTGCGTGCCTTGACAACATCTCGTCACCAGATACCAGCACATGGTTTTATCCCCAACACGTCAATATCGCATCGTCCACTGCTCATCTATCATGGCGCTTTCCAACAGCCCGTCAACCCGTATTCCGTCGAGCAGCACCTGACAGCCGTCGGCGTCGTCAGTCCCCAATGGCGTTATTCCATGTACACAAAGACACACTTCCACAGCACGACGCACGAGGTGCTGGTCGTCACCGACGGACGCGCCCAACTCAACTTTGGCGGAGAAGAGAACCCTGGCCGAGTAGAGCCGACAGTCGAGCCCGGTGATGTGGTTGTCATACCCGCTGGCGTGAGCCATCGCCTCTTGCACGATGAAAGCGGTGCATTCGCCATGGTGGGCAGCTACCCTGTCAACAGCCAGCAGTGGGACATGTGCTATGGGGGTCCATACGACGAGGAAAAGGTGAAGGAGATCGGTGAATTGAGCTGGTTCGAGAGGGATCCCGTTTATGGCGACGACGGACCAGCGCTGTATGGGGATTGATTACAAGGTTACGCCTAATGTAAGAAGACTGATTTGCTTCCCGAAGGCCGACTTTTGCGATGCGAGCATGCGCAATATTGATGCCTGCCCAAGCAAACATACCAATAATTCCGAACAAGCAAACGTGCACCGGTATATCTTGCATATACCCCGAGGTTATACACTGGGGACTTGTTTGCTCGGCAACCTCTCTGTTTTCATCGCGTCCCTCAACATGTCCTCGATCAGATGAGTTGCTGGTCAGGCGCAGCCAGTAGGATTACCGCACCCACGACCAGTCGAATGAAGAAAATCAAACGCGGCCAAGATGCGATGATGGTGTGGGTTCATGATGTGAGTTCATGGTAGTCGTCTTGCCTGCACAGCGGGCAAGCTGCCTATGTGGCAACAGCGTCTTTGTCACTCTTTGAACTTTCCGAACACGCACGAACGCAGCTTCCTTCCCTTTCACACACCTTGTTCGACTTGGAATGCTGTTCCTCTACTTCTCTTTGCTTCTCTTTGCTTCCCTTCCGCCCTATTGATTACTGCCCGTGAAGCAGACCACCCAGCTCAATGGAGGATATCGCCATCATCGGCCTCAGCGTGCGCTTTCCAGGAGATGCCTCCTCGCCAGAAAAGCTGTGGAAGGTTCTTGAACGGGGCGAATCGCAATGGTCCGAGTTTCCCAAAGATCGCCTCAACATTGACGGGTACTATCACCCCAGTGGTGATCGACTCGGAAGCGTAAGAATCACATACTATCGATCTCGTTGGCAGCAGCAGACTGACTGTCAGCAGATCTCGTTCCGGGGCGGGCATTTCCTGAAAGAAAAAGTTGCAGCTTTCGATGCTCCTGTATGGAAGCTTTCTTTACGATTGGCACCACTGCTGACCTAGACCTAGTTCTTCAATATCGGCGCTGATGAAGCGGCCGCTATCGATCCCCAGCAGCGCTTCCTACTCGAAACGTCCTACGAGGCCCTCGAAAATGGTGAATCCTGCTTGTATGTCCTCTGAGGCCATCAGCACTGACTTTAAAAAGCCGGGATGAAAAAGGAGGACGTTGAAGGCACTGACGCCGCGGTCTACGTCGGTTCATTTGTCAAGGGTGTGTCCTAGCTCATGCGGTGTCCTCACCACGCGTTGCTAACACACTCAGACTACGAACAGATCTGCCTTCGAGATCCAGATTGGGCACCACAGTACGCGGCCACCGGCAACGGCATCGCCATCATGGCCAATCGCATATCCTACGCCTTCAACTTCCATGGCCCCAGCATAACGGTCGACACAGGGTGCAGTGGCAGCCTTGTGACGGTGCACATGGCAGCGCAGAGCCTACGAAGCAGAGAAACGTCTTTGGTAAGATTCTCACAAAGTCTTTTTGTCTTGTTCTAACAACAGGCAGGCTATCGCTGCTGGTGCAGGGTTGATCCTGACGCCCAACACCATGATGCCGATGACCGCACTCAATTTTCTGAGTCCAGATGGCAAATGCTTCACTTTCGACGAGCGCGCCGACGGATACGGCCGAGGCGAAGGAGTCGGGGTCGTCGTCATGACGCGCATATCTGATGCTATACGCGGCAACTATCCGATCCGCGCCGTCATCCGCGGCACACGACTCAACCAAGACGGACGCACCACGGGCATCACCCTTCCAAGCAAAGAGGCCCAGGTGGCCAACATCATGGCCCTTTACGAATCCACGGGGCTCGACTTTCAGGACACTGGCTACGTCGAATGCCACGGCACAGGCACACAAGCTGGTGACTGGCGTGAGCTCAAGGCCATTTCGGAAACCATCGCGAGCACCAGGAGCGAAGACTCGCCAGTCATTGTGGGATCCGTCAAGCCCAACATTGGTCATCTGGAAGGCGCCGCTGGCATCGCCGGCCTGATCAAGGCCGTGATGGCCGTCGAGCGAGGGCAGATCCCCCCGAACATCAACTACGAGACCCCGAATCCAGACATTGACTTTACAAAGTGGAAAGTCAAGGTGCCCATGGAGACCATGGAGTGGCCGTTGCCCGGCGTTCGTCGAGCAAGCATCAACTGCTTCGGATTCGGCGGTACAAATGCACACGTCATTCTGGATGACGCCCAGAGTTATCGGGCCTCTCGAGACCTCGCTGAAGATTACATGCTTATCGACCGCGCGTCCGACCCTGATACAGACGATATGGTTTCCGAAGAGCCCCGACCCAACATCTTTTGCTTCTCATCCTGTGAGAAGCTTGGTGTGACTCGAGTCATTCAGTCACAGCTGCCATATGTGCAGCAAGACCAGGGCCAAGATGACGCAGCGTTCTTGCGCAACTACTCGTACACTCTCTGCGACCGCCGATCGACCATGGAGTGGAAGGGCTTTGTGGTGGCCAGCTCCAAGTCCGACTTGCAAACCCAGATGAAAACATTCCAGCCAGGCAAGATCATCCGCTCGTCAGCAGCCAAGACGCCTCGCCTGTGCTTTGTCTTCCCGGGACAGGGCGCACAGTGGGCTAGAATGGGCCTAGACTTGATCATCTACCCAGTCTTCCTGAAGAGCCTCAAGGCTGCATCCGAGTACATGCAAACCGAGTTGCGCAGCAGCTTCAATCTTTGGGAAGAGCTCAACCGACCAAGTGAGCAATCCCGTATTTCCGACCCGGAGATTGCTCAGCCTGCCACGACAGCACTACAGGTAGCCTTGGTGGACTTGCTCGCGTCCATGGACATATGTCCCCAGCAGGTCATTGGGCACTCCTCTGGTGAAATTGCCGCCGCATACGCCTCAGGGGCACTCACCAAGCAACAGGCCTGGGAAGTGGCGTACCACCGAGGTCAATGTACAACCCTACTCAACTCAAAGACGCCCCCCGTCCAAGGCGGAATGATCGCTATCGCCTTGTCGCCGATAGTTGCAGAACACTACTTGGACAAGACAGCTCATGATTGCCAAATTGCGTGCATGAACAGTCCGGATTCCGTGACCCTGTCGGGCGACCGTGCGGTGATTGAGGCCATCGCCAAGGATCTCAAGGAGAGAAAAATCCTGCACAAGGTGCTCGCCGTGTCTACCGCCTACCACTCCCGGCACATGCAGCTCGTCGAGGCCGACTACAAGGAAGCACTCCAGCATCTTCGACCAGGCAGGCAGGCCAAGGCTACAATGTTCTCGTCCGTGACGGGCGAGCCTGTCGATCCATCCCTTCTCGACGGGAAGTATTGGGCGAAGAATATGACAGATACCGTTATCTACTGGTTTGCCGTGCTACGAATGATGAACTCGATCGTGGACGTCCCCGACGTGATCATCGAGCTCGGCCCCCGTACCACGCTTCGAAGGCCCACCATTGACATTCTGGATGACGTCCAACGTTCCTCCAAGCCAGTGTTGTTTTCCATTCTGGAGAAGCAGTCGACTGGCCCCGAATCTTTCCTCAACTTGCTAGGGAACTTGTGGTTGCGCGGCCAATCCCTTCAAATTTGTAACCTCTACCCTTTCGAGCCCCGTGGGCCCGACATCAAGTGCCTGACAGATCTGCCATCGTACCCGTGGAACCACAGCAAGTCATACTGGTTCGAGTCCCATCTCGGCGTCGCCAACCGCTTTCGAGCCTTTCCCCGCCAAGATCTCATAGGCGCACCCACCGCCGACTCGATCCCCTTTGAGCCTCGCTGGCGTGGGTTCCTGCGCCTTTCCGAGAACCCCTGGATCCAAGACCATCAAGTCCAAAAGACAATCGTGTACCCAGCGGCTGGCATGGTGACCATGGTGCTGGAGGCCGCGAAGCAGATGGCGACGGGGCAAGAGAATCTGAAAGGATACGAGCTTGTCGATGTGCGCATCATCAAAGCCATGATCGTGCCGCAGACCGCTCATGGCTTGGAGGTGGCGCTCAACATCAAGCGGGAAACCGGTGATCAAGGTGACGACGTGGCTGGTTCCTGGTCTTTTGCAATCTACTCCAAGTTGCTGGATAGTCCTTGGGAGCAGCATGCCACTGGTTGTTTGCGGTTTCACTACAATACATCTGTCTAGATGGAGAATGGGATAGCCCAGTAGGTGAGACAATGTTGAAGCAGAAGAGACCAACAACTCTTTTAAACACTTCAACAAATTGTATACAGTACAACCTAGTTAGACCAACTTCATAGACATACGCTTGCGCTCCCAAAATCAAGAAAACCAAGCCTTCAACTCCGCGCGAATCCTTAATTCATGTCCTTTCTACCTTGTCTAACAAACACCCTAGGCTCCCCAGACTTCCGCACAAAGCACAGTCTACGGTGCCCTTGTCGTGCGACTTGGCAAGCTCCAGTCGGCCTCGACCACCGAACGCGCTTGTCTGGACGCAGTCTAAAAGTGCAAAGCTGGACAATCTTTTCGATGGGAATCTGTGGAGGCTCTCGCTTCCATCGGTGCAGATCTGGTGTTACAAACACGCTCATGTTTCTTTGTGTACAGCGACAAGCGTACACAAACAGTCCGAGTCACTTGGTTGACCGGTGGCTGAGCTCAATCTGAGCTGCGCCAGAGCCGAGCCTAACTACAAGTAGTCGCAAGTAGTCATCTTTCAACAACTGTTGGCTGAGTGCAGTGTTCTCATTTAGCACTAACTTACCCCTGGACGTACTGCAGTACTTTAGGTAGGAGCGTCCAGTCCTTCCTTGTTGCCCCTTCCTTGTTGCCATCCCACAACACAACAGCTCCTTTACAACACCTCCATTCCGCGTCTCACTCAGTTGAAGTCCCCTTCATTTCCTTCGAAAATGTCTGCCGCCGGGGAGCCAGCTCTTCCGTCAGATCCTGCCAACTCATCTGCACCAACAGCTGCTCGTATGGCCGCAAGTGAACGCGATGACGTTAGCATGCGATCCCCCGGGGACGATCTCGATTCCGATGAATCTACACCCGACCAATATGACACGTTCATGGAACAGGAGGATCTCGAGGCGGTGGTTCCTCACCAGCTGTACGAAAAGCTCGACACCGTCGGCATGAACTATGGCCCTCTCTTCCGAAACATCGTCGAGTTGCGGAAGAACGCCAACAGTTGTGGTTCCATGGTCCAGATCCCGAACACAAGGTCCAAGATGCCAGCTAAATTTGAGTACCCGCACTTGATTCATCCAGCCACTCTGGACTCGATGATCCAGACCCTGTTCGCGATCGACAGTGTGCCGATGGTTCCCACCTTTATCGAAAGCATCTTTGTGTCTTCAAATTTGGAAAACGACAAAGGCACCCACTTCAAAGGAGTATCCACAGCGCAGCGCCTAGGTGTCGGCAACGCCAAGGCTGATATCACAATGTCCCTCGATGGGATCAGTTGCCTCCAAGTCGTCATCAAAGGCTTGCACCTTACCGCGCTTCAGGAGACGCCACTTGCCACCGAGTCATTCCTCCCGAACCATCACAACCTTTGCACCGAAATCATCTGGAAGGAAGATGCGACGTTTGCGCAAGCTCAGACCTTGGGCGAGCGGCTCGAACTACTGGGTCACAAGCATCCTGCCCTGGAGATACTGCAGATTGGGGGCTCTATTTCCGGCACTCTGGACATCTTGGAGAGTGTTGCAGCCGAGTCTATGCCGGTGCCGACGCTGGCCAGATACAGCATTGTCGATTCAACTAGTGCTACTTCTCAGTCACTGCAAAGGATTCTCGGGGGGACGCGCGTGCAGCCATATGTCGAGTACACCTCACTTGATGCCATCGCTTCCGACCAAAAGTACCACATGATCATTGTCAGCACCTTGCCTGACATAGACCCTATGCAGTACCAGAGATTCGCGAAGTCAGGCGGGTGGGTTGTGGGAACACCCGCCGGCTCTCAGCAAAATCTGCTGCTGGATCACAACGCTGTCATGACACGGATCCCCGGGAAATACATGACCGCCGCCCCAGTCGAACTGGTCTTTCTGCATCACGATGGGCATGAGCAACTTGCTCGGTCCCTCATCGAGGGACTCTCCCACTGTCAGGGAGAAGGTGACTACGATTACAAAGTCTCGTCAATGCCTCTCGGAAAGGCCATGGAGAACCGTGCAGCCCTGGCACACAAAGTCGTCGTTCCCCTCTTCGACTTGCATGCGCAGACCGACCTCATTGGTTTCGTGCAAGTCTGGGACGAGCGCGAATTGGAGTTCTTTCAACATGTGCATGCGGATGCCAAGGGCATTATCTGGATCACATGCGGCGCCAACAAGGATCCGCAAGCCCCTTTGGTAGCTCCTATCATAGGACTTGCGCGCACCTTGATGTCGGAAGATCCACGCAAGCTCTTCGTTACTTTGGATCTTGGTATGGAAATCAGTCTGTCTGATGGAAGCATCGCTGCTATGCTCCTAACAATCTTTTTGATGACGTTTTGCGAGATTGGCGACGATCAGCACATGGAGCCCAAGGAGACGGAGTTCTCCGAAGCCGATGGCAAGCTGTACATTCCGCGGCTTGTGCCTATCCAGAGCCTCAACCAGATCATCGAGAACGGTGCGACAGACGAGATTGTCCCCTCACTTGTTGAGCCTGTTAAAGGCGTGAAAGTTGAAATGGTCAAGGCTGGGACATCCAGGGATTCGGTGAAACTCTTTGAGTATGAAGTACAAGCACCTCAGTCGCACGAGGTTCAGATCCAGTTCGAGCAGGCCGAGCTCAATCATCGAGATGTGGAAATTGCACTGGGGCAGTCTACTTCCTCTGAGCTGGGAAGAGACCTACGCGGCACGATTACGAACACGGGAAGCAACGTCAGTCGTCACCACAAGATTGGTGACAAGGTTGTCGCCCTTGTGCCAAACGGCTCGCTCAAGACTCTGGTCAATGTTGATGCACGCTTTGTGCTGGCGGACCTGGCTGGGTTCACCGCTTCGAGCTCCCTGACCGCGTTCTATGCGCTCTGTCACGTCGGGAAGCTTGAGATGCCTGGTCGATCCATGTCTCTTTCAACGCCCAAAAATTCCTCGGCGCTGATCTCAGGTGGCGTTGGATATTGCCTGCCAGCATTCTCTCTGTGCGAGAAGCTCAATGTCAAAGCTTTCTTTGCCATTGCCAACAAAGATTCTCCTAGGAATAAGGAGGCTTTGCGACGCATTGGTGTCGATTCGGAGCGAATACTGGAGGCAGGCTCCGTGGAGTTGAGCGACATCTTGAAACAACGCAACAACGGAAAAGGGATGGATGTGGTTTTACACGCCAGTCCAAGCTCGATCGAGCTAACCGCTGCATGTGTCAAGCCTGGTAAGCATCTCTATCGCCATTGATCTTCGGACTCTACTAACTCTCTAGGCGGTGCCATTGTGCATGTTCAACATCAGACCACCGGCCGAGGAACGACGCCTGTCAAGCTTCCGACCAACAGCACGTACGTCAAGTTCGATCTTGAGAACCTTCTAAGCGAGGCGCCCGACTTTGTAGCCGATCTCCTCCTCGATACATACCAGGCAATAGCAAGCTGTGGCGATATCGTCTGTGAGGGGAAGCGCACCTTTGAGATGGCCGACACTCCAGACTCCCTGACGCAGCTTCGAGAGTCACCCAGCCTCGATAGTGTCACAATCACCTTGCGCAGCGAGCCAACCAGCGGCAGCAATGATCAGTCGCGCGTCAAGGGAAGGACACTGAAGGAGACGATTGACCCCAAGAGCACGTACCTGCTCTCCGGTGGGCTCGGGGGGCTGGGTCGCAGCATCGCCACGCTTCTGGCGGAAAATGGCGCGCGATTCCTCGTGTTTCTCTCGCGCCGCGGTGCGGAGACCCCGGTGAGACAGGAATTTGTCGCTCACCTCAGAAGACGCGGCGTGCGTGTCAGGGTCTATCCCATGGACATCTCCTCTGACAAGGGCATGGTCGATTTGTTCACCTCGCGGATCAGTTGGGAAATGCCCCCTGCCAAGGGTATCTTTCAATGTGTGGCTGTGATCCGCGATGCTATGTTTGACAAAATGACATTGGACGACTGGGAAGATGCGCTCATGCCCAAGGTGCCTGGTTCGAAAAATCTTGTTGATGCTGCATACGCCGCCAACTACGACCCCTTTTTCGTTTTTCTGGCCAGCGCCGCTGGTGTGGTGGGTAACCGTGGCCAGGCCAACTATGCCGCTGGCAATTGTTTCCAAGACGCACTGGCGCGGAACCTCCGTCTCAAAGGCAAGAATGCTGTCGCCATTGACCTTGGACCAATTTTGGGCGCTGGTATGCTGGCTGATGACGAGAATCTACTGAACAAGCTCCTCGCGAATGGGTTTTACGGGATTAGCCACGACCACTTTCTGCAGGTGATCAAGCATGCCATCACAATGGAAACACTGCCCGGGGTGCCCATGCCACCGCAGGTCACTCTCGGTATCGGCACCGGCGGTCTCATTCGTCAGAACAAGCCTGCCGACCCATATTGGAGTCGGACGGCGATGTACAGCTATCTCAACCTGGTGGACATGCCGCCTACCAATCTCGAGGAGGGCCCTTCCGCCACATCCAACACGAATATCAAGTCTCTTCTTCGCCAGGATCTCGATGTTTCTGTCGCCAAAGAGGTCGTCTGCACTGGCCTGATGCAGACGCTGGCCAAGGCGATGAACATGCTCTTCGAGGAAATGGACCCTAGAAAGCAGCCTAGTGCGTATGGCGTCGACTCGCTCGTCGCCGTCGGGGTGAGGAATTGGGTGTACACAAATTGCAATGTGCAGGTGTCTGTTTTCGAGATCCTGAGTGAGAAGACGATTCAGCAGTTGTCGGCGGTTATCGTCGAGCGCTGTGGGTTTGGGGCATGTCACCATGGTGGCCTTTGATTGGGATATATTGGTGTCTTTGATTGCAGGGAATGGCGCAAATTGTGAGGATTCATTGTTAGTGCGATTGCAGGGCGGTGTTGGATTTGGGTCCTGTTTTGTGCAGAGTCGCTGGAGGTTTGTCGAGACAGAATCGTCTTACCCCTGAATGCAGAAAGTAAACAAATGGCATTAAGCATGAAAGTCTGTTTTAACATTGACGCCAAGCGCAAGTCAGCCAATCGCACTACCGGTACTTTACTAGTGAGTGAATTTGATCAAAAAAATCAACGGGCGAGAAAAATAGAAAACCATCTCGGTCGGCAAAAGAATGCGTGATCTGGGAATCGAACCCAGGGCTCCCCGACGTTGCTCGGATGGCAACGGAGAATTTTACCACTAAACCAATCACGCGTCTTGGGTTTTGATGAAAATTGCTTCAAACTTGTGCTCTATACTGGCTAGCTCGAGAAATAGTGAGAAGTCAAGTTAGGGTAATAAGCTTTGGGTAAGCGAGGTTAAGATTAGAACCGTGCGTGTCTTTTGGGTTTGGACTAGTAAGCTGTTACTCACAGGCCGCGTGTGACAATGACGACTGGAGGCTTGAGTCGCTTGACCCCCCAAATGGAAGCCCTACAAATACATCAACACGAACATGCATGTGCCGCCTTGTTGGCATCCATCTGAGATAGAAAGATTAGCCCCACCAATTCAATTTGTTAAGAATGTGTTATGAACGGTCTATTACATTCAAAGTGAGCTTTCCCACGAGTCGCGTCCTGCTGGGAACATCTTCAGGGTAGGTTGCACCAGGCGCAAGGATGGGATATGGGCCAAGCAAGACGCAAGACAGCCGACGTAGCCAAGAACAGTCAAGTTTATGCATTTCTCGTCCCTGACGTCAGAAGAGAAGGCATGGAAAAGAAATCTTGAGACCAAGGTTGATACTTTATACTTAATGCAACAGCGGCAGCTACCAGCTACAGTACACCACGATGAACAGCGTTCTTCCCACCTCTGTGGGTCCGGTCATGGATCGGCGGCTATCCGAAATCACATGGAGCAATCACAAATTCAAGACACAGCACGGCTTGGCGTTTTGAGTGTATCGATGGTTTTGCAACTTTTGTATCCTGTCAAGAATCGACAATGGGTTCCAGAGGGCCATCCAAGCCCAACCTAGTCCAGGCTTTTAGCCTCTCGTCGCTCGACCCTGCTGATGCGCAACATGCGCCCCTCCTTTACCGTCAACGTGAAGAGACATTCTACAGCCGCACTGCGCAGCTTCGCCATGGATCATATCTTCGCACTTTCAAAAGAGACGAATCTTTGAGTCCGCTACTCCCCAAGGAGCATGTCGACGCTTTCCTGGAAGAGTATGTAATTACCGGCTGCGCAGTCGTCCAGGGCGGATCAATCCGCCTCGAAGAGTACCGTCATGGGAATGGCCCATCATCCAGAAATGACATCCAGTCGTGCACGAAATCCTTCACTAGTACCGTTCTGGGGATCGCGCATCGAGATGGGAAGTTGAGCATCCACGATCGTGTTGATAAATACATTCCCGAACTGAAGGATACGGCCTGGGCGGATGTTCCTTTGCTAGCACTCATCAACATGTCGTCGGGCGTACACGAACCGATGAACGCTCCCCAACCGGATTTTGCGAAGGATATTTATCCATCGAAGAACCCAGATGCGGTATTGAACTGGCTGAAGACGTTCCAGAAGATCGCCAAGCCCTGGGAGAGATTTGAGTACTACAACCCTAATTACTACGTCTTGACCACGTGCATCTCAAGGGCTCTGGGGGAACCTTTTCACGAGTACCTCGGCAAAAAGATCTGGTGGCCGGCTGGGATGCAATATGATGGCTACATTCGACACACCGGTGCTGGCCAAGTAGATGGCCACGGTGGATTATCGGTCACGCTGCTGGACATGGCTCGGTTTGGCCGGTCCATTCTCAACAACATGGATGGCAAGGGGGGTCCAGGAGTGCCAGAAGGGTGGTTCAAGGACATCTCGGCCGCAAACGCGAGTATATATGTAAGACCACCGGGCCCATTGGATGAGGAAGTGGGAGGCTTCAATTACCAGACTGGCTGGTGGACACCTCAAAGGGATGGAAGGACGGGGATACTGGCTGAGCTTGGGGCCTTCGCAGCAGTGGGGATATATGGACAGTCAATCCATATAATCCCTGGTCTGGACACGGTCATTGTCACGCAGTCGGGGCATCACCATCACCATCCAGATCTGCTGGTTGGAAATGTCGATTTCGTTCTCGAGGTGGCCAGGGCATTGCAGGAAGAAGAAAGTACCGGTAGATCATTAGCTCCTAGTGTATAGACTGTCAAACCCTCCATTATATCTGGTGAAATTCTGTTCACTGATACAGACGCCTCATAAACAACATGCTAATCTGTGCACTGCGTCCTGTGAGCGGTGTGTATGGCAATGATAGCGATATAAAGACTCCTGTCCGAAACACGAAGACTGAGGGTTGATGGGTAATGCTAATTGGCCATCCTCACAACGTCACAGAGGTTAGCGAATCAGGGTCGCGGGTGAATGGCAAGATAGGAGAAGCTTATATATTAAGATACACTGCAGATTTTTGCATAGCAATATAGCTGACGGACCAATTCCACCGGAGTTTAGTTCTTAAAAAGGTGGCGATGCGCGTCTTTCCAAATACACATGGACTCCCACATTTGCATCCGCAAGTCTGTGGAAATCCGGTCTCCCATGCCGCTCATTTCATATTCAATCATTTCAACGTTCTCGCGCATCCCAAACCAGACCACGAGCTTCTTGTATCTACTGGACACAGGCGCTCCCGAATTCCGTTGTTGGCGCAATCTCTCCCCATCCGGGAACGTGCCCTCTTCCATGACGATGCATGTCTCTAGATTGGGCATTCTTCGGAGTGCGCGTCCTACAGACCGCGCGTTGTCAAAATCCTCTCGCGCCTGTCCCGAGAACTCGATGCGGAAGCTGGAGGGTAGTATAACAAAAAGCTTGCGGATCTGTTGGAGAGAAACGAGAAGCGCATCGTCATGGAGCGGATTGATCATGGACTCGAGATCCTGAACGTCGGCCGCGTACCAATTGTAATCGCGGGCGACAATGTGCGCAGCCACATCGCGAAGCCTGCGGTTGGCGAGGAGCAGTGATCGTAGGTCTTTCTTGCACGCGCTGTTTGACGTTGCCTGGAAATAGATAGAGAGACTTTTCGTGCGAGCCATGGCAATGATCAAAGGCTTGTCTCCCCAGCCAAGGACGTGTTAGGCGATGCTACCAAGAATCTCATTCGGCATGTTCATCAATATGGAATTAAGAGAAGTAGTTTCTGTCGCTGGAATTGTTCCATCGGCAGGTGGACCAGCACTCCATCTGTTTAGCATTCGCTGCTTTCGAGCTTGGCATGACCCCGAGTAAGTCGTGGATTGGGGCACTGGGGGCTCTGAGATTGTTCTGTTGCAAAAGAACGACGCTCAGTGAGGATGTCAGCTGGGGATGGTGGATCTGTCTTCTGAGCCATATTTGAGGAGTGACGATGTGTTCTTGGAGGATGGGGGAATGAGGATGTTTGGGATAAGGAGAGAAGATGTGATCTTTGAGGATGGAGAGGTGGGAGAGGAGAGCAAGATAGGTAGGTACCTACTTATATGCGCTCAATGGCGATTTATTTATTCTACGCATTTTAGCACACACTCTCTCAGTTTACTCGAAGTGCCGGTGGTTAAAGTTAAAAAGTACCCTAGTATCCGGTATAGCACTGCCGCAGCCGTAGATGGGTTCGTCCAGACCTCAAGGTGATCAGTCTTGCGAAGAAGCGCAAAGTTTAGCCTGACCTCACACAGCTTGCCTTCATGTTCGTTGGCCATGCACTCAGAGACGGACAATGCCAGTAAAGCAGATCTATAAGCAACGCTATGCAAATGCAATTCTAAACATCTTGTATCCGCTCTCATCACCTCGTCCAACGCCGTCTAATTTTCCCAGTCGTTCTTCGTGCAAGATCGTTAGTCGTTTCCCATGGCTAGCACATGGTCGACCTTCATCCCCAAAAGCCGCCTTGACCGTATTACTAACGCCTTCAAACCGCCCATTGTCCCTGACAGTCGCTACCAGCCAGAAGGTGCCATTTTTCTTGAGAAACTGGGTCGCACAGTCCCGAATCCAGACAGCGTGCTCAGTCGTGTAAATGACATCGGTGGCAAGGAGAACATCGGCCTCGACATCCAGGGGAGACGCGCGTGACGGCTTGGACCAGTCGAGAGTCGCTGCCTCGATACTAGGTGCGTGCAGTGGGTTAGCAGCGATGTTGGCACGAAGATTGTCCATGACAGCTGGGTGGTAGTCCGTGGCTACGATCGTAGCATCGGTGATGTCGTGGCGAGGCAGAAGCGCGGACAAAGCCAAGCTGACAAGCCCTGTGCCGGCGCCGAGCTCAATGATGCGGGGTGAATTGCCCAGTGTCTCCTTTCCCAAACCAAACCACTCTGGCAGGTCACACATCAACTTGGAGAAGACAATCGAAGCGCCCCAGCTCTGCAATCCAACATCATCCGGCTCTTCAGAGTTCTGCCCGGCGAGTCCGTCATTGAGTCGCACCTCGATGTTGTTGGAAAGACTCGGGTTCCTTGAAGACGTGGAAAATGTAAAGTCCCGCGAGTATTGCGCCAGTTGCTCGAGCCTTTCCTCCTCATCGATGGTGGATGTGAAGAATGATTCCAAGACGCAAGACGCCTGATCTAGCGCCCGCTCGCGCGCTTCATCAGTTTCGAAACATGAGAGCTCTTCTACTCTTGCGATGAACCCCGTCAACCATCGCTCCGCAAATGTCCTCTCGAAACCGTCCGCTCGCAGGGCGGTGAGCGCGTCGTCGCCATTCTCTCCTTCAGCATCAGAGACGTAACCTGAATCTACAGGCACGTCCCCAACAGAGTGTTTCCTCCCCGGTTCGATGCTGAACACAAGTGGGCAGTATAGACGAGTGAGGTTGTCGAGGGTTGCGAACACGTCAGCCTCAGTCAGGAGTTCGATTTTGCGTAGGGGCGGCAAGCTGCTCGAGGGAGGCAGCGGGCACCCCTTCGACAGCATCTGATGCTACCCTGGCCAGCAGGTCCAATCCCAAGAGAAGTACGGGCTTGAAAATGAAAGATATGGCGGTAATCTCACCAGATCTATAAACAAAAAAAAGTCGATGAAGATAAAAATGCGGGATGTGAAAATTCCGATAAGAAATCAGGCGTACGATAAAGACCGAGTGTCACCACGTGGCCCACAAGATGCGCTAGTCTGGTCTTGGCGCGGAGGGCGACAACAGAGAAGGAACAGTCGAGGCCTTTCTCATTTACCGCGATGATGCGAAATGGATCATGATTCATGGTAGCACTGCAGAGTGACCAGTTGCGACGGCAATTTCTTTATTCGCTTATAGAGTCTATGACCCTTGATCTTGTGTCGTGTCTGTTGGCAAACCCTTCTATGTTGCAGGGCACTTGCCGCATCGGGCAACCCACCCCTACCATGCCCACATCTCATTCGCTTCTGGCACGCACCAGGGGTTTAGAGTGTCTTTGGCGCAGTCGAGACGGCCTCTTCAACACGAAGCAATGAACAGAAAAGTCCTCCGTGCACGAACACATATTGGCGTATAGGTCCCTTTGTTTGGTGTCAAGAGTTTCATTGACTTAATCCGCAGAACACACTCGCCCGATCGGTCAAAGCCACCGTGGACATGCCGCTACCAAGCTTATGAGCACGCCGTGAATAAAACCATTTTAGCCAAGCTAATGTGCTCAGGCGAGTCTGCTATTCTACTCCGTATTCTCGGTATAGTTGTGAAGGGCAAGCGCCTGTCTTTGAGATGAGGAATTGTCGACACCCGTTACGAATGACGTTTTCGACTCACGTCGGCGATGAAATTGGCTTCCGACCGCGGCACCCACTCGATGCGGGGAAGCCAGGAAACTTCGCACTCCCTCCATCAAACCAAACAGTTTTGTAAATTTCACGCATGCCTTGAAATTCTTTGTGTCTCGAGCCGGAGATTTGATGCAAAATGGCCCTTTCTCTGCGCGCAGAACAACATGCACAGCCGGGTCCCCTGGACCGTCTTTGGAAGGTTCTTGCCAACCTCTACGATCCCACCACGAATCCAGACGGGTACATCAGTCTTGGAGTTGCGGAGAACACCTTGATGCACAGCGTCCTGAATGAACATATTCACCAGAACTTGCGTTTGCCGACACATGACCTGACGTACGGCGATGGCCAGAAGCAGCTGCGTGCTACGCTGGCCAAGTTCTTCAACAAATACTTTAAGCCTGCTACGCCCATCGAACCAGACCACATTGCCGTGACAAATGGCTGCACGTCTGCCATTGAGCACATGGCCTGGGCATTGGGCAACCCTGGCGATGGCTTCTTACTGGGGAGGCCCTTTTACGGGGCCTTTGTGGACGATGTCACGGGTCGCTTTGGCACCAAGCTCTTGACCGTCAACTTCAACGACATCGATCCCATGAGTGTAGAAGGCGTGAAATGCTACGAACGGGAGCTCCTGGCTGCTCAGGCACGAGGACAGCGGGTCGCAGGCCTCATTCTCTGCCAGCCGCATAACCCGCTGGGACGGTGTTATTCACGCGAGACCATCACCGAACTGATGCGTCTATGTGCAAAGTACAAAATCCACTTGATCAGCGACGAGATCTATGCTCTATCTGTGTTCACCAACAATGTGGACAAGGACGTGCCGTTCTTCCCGTTCACCTCGGCGGCCTCGATCGATACCACTGGTGTCATCGATCCAGCCCTGGTTCACATCATCTGGGGCATGTCAAAGGACTTTGGCGCCAATGGCATTCGGATGGGCACCATCATATCCCAAAACAACCCGCTTTTACACGCAGCAATTGTGCCTGTGTCGCTGATGAGCTCTACCTCAGCGCTCACCGACCATGTGGTTGACAATGTCGTCAGCGACGCGGAATGGGTGGAGGGTTACATTGCCGAGAACAGGGCGCTTCTTTCCCAGCAGTACGAATACGTGGCGCAGTGGGCGAGAAGAAACAAAATCGAGTACGCCCCAGGTGTGAATGCAGGATTCTTTCTCTGGGTGAATCTGGGTAAGGTATACAAGGAAACCCATGGCGAGGTCGAGGATATCAGCGAGGCGGTCATGAATGCGTTGCTTGAACATGGGATCTTTCTAGCATCCGGTGCACAATTTGGTGCTGAGGAGCCTGGGTGGTTCAGAATCGTTTTCTCTCATCCGACAGAATACCTTGATGTGGGTCTGAAGAGGATTGAGAAAACACTATTAGACGGAAGACAGAAAGACGGCGCCTCTCAGAAAGGTGTGTAATTCCGGTTCTGGCTGTGGCATAGTGAACCAAGGCACTGTTTGAGCCGAGGTATTCACACTCTGAGAAGACATGAGTGCGGATCGAGGAAACATAACAGTAAGAAAAGCCGGTCAACTGGCACATCTGTTCTCATCTGCCTGTGATGTCGACCAAGACCCTTCCGCTCATGAACTCCTTCAGTTTGGGTAACGCCTCTGCATATTCCGCCGCCAATTCAGCGACAGCATGGCGTGCGTCGTCAAGAGTCTCAGTCCCAGTGACCCAAGGCGTCAGCCAGTCTTCCACTTCATCTCCAGGCCTTTTGTGGCCGCGTTCTGCCTCGGACCAGGTCTGGCCTTCTCCGGGGAAACCCCTTCTCTCTGGTTGGATAAAGCTGCGCCCCTGATGGAACCAGACGTGATCTTTGAAGAAACGGTTCCACGCCCAGTGGTTACCAGCCCAATCCGCAACATATTCGTCGCCAAATACGCTCAGCCTCTCCAGATTTTGGAGAGGTTGAATGGCGGCAATGATGTCAACGTGACATGGTGGGTCACGAACGTAATGATCGAAGTGAGGACGGTGAGGTGCAAGTGCTGCAGTTTCATCGTACTCGGGCTGAAAGCCAAAAGACAGCTCCTCCAATGCCAATAGATTTGAACCAACAGCCTGCAGCATCCCTAGGTCGACATCACTGGTCCAGGAGAAGCACAATGAGCGTAGATTAGAGAAGCTCCCACTTGAGAAGTGAGTTCGAAACAGATCCAAGTCTTCGTCGACGAAACCTCGAAGGTAAACAAAGAGCTCGTCTAGTTGCGGACCATACCGACGCCCCAGTTGCATAACTTCGTCGACGTACTCCACTCGTTTGTCGTACTGGATTGCATTTTCCACGCCGGTTACCGCGTCTATGCGAGGGTGAGGTAAAGAATACTTTTCGGGCAGACTGTTTGCTAACATCAAGGAGCAAATCTGTCTCGAAGGCGCAAAGCTTTGCAAGGGCGCGGCCAAGAAAGACTCTATGACGGTCACCTGGATTTCATCTGTGATGGAAGCCCAGAATTTGTTGAGTCTCTCAAAGGGAATAAAGCCGTTGCGAAAAATGAGCTGCATTCCTTGCAGGTCTTCCGTAATGGGAGCAACAGGAGCCGACGAGTTCCAGACAAAAGACTCGAGAGTGGGTGCAGACCGACGCAAAAGGGACTCGTAGATCAGTATCGTCGCACCACCCCAGCTGATATGAAACGGCGGGAATCGACAGAATCCAAAAGCCAAATCCCGAAGACAAAATGAGTGGAATGGATGCAAGATAGAGTTGACCTCGTCTGTATTGTTGAAGTAGAATTCAAAATCCTCCAAATAGAGCGTTTCCAAGCGTCCGAGCGGTGTAGCACGCTCAAGTACTGCTGGGAGTAGTTGTTTCTTAGGATTCAACTCACCCGTGTTCATCCAATACACCTGACGAAGGTTGGGCAGTGATGTTCTCACGACGATACCGATTCTATCGATGAACAACTCCCATTTATACCTCCAGTCTTCCACGGAAGAGCGGTCTGAGGTTGGAAGTCCCGATATAAAGTCGATGCTTATGAAGTCTTCATGGACGTTGATAGTCAAAGATCGGATGTAACTTCCGATGAGTGGTTCCTTTCCACTGTTAACCTCGGTCTCCAGGTGGCGCAGGAAGTCGGATGATAGCTCGCTGCGAGTGATCCAGATGTCAGCAAACTGGTACGGCCGAGCAAGTTGCCAGCATTGCCGATGTACCAGCGCGAATTGGGATAAGAACCGGCCCTGGTTTTCTTCTGCGATCAGTTCCACGATAAGCCACAGAATTTCATTGGGGAGGTTCAGAAGGAGGCTTGAATCGCGCGAACGGTGTCCAGTACTACGGTGGCCAGGACGCAGACTTTTGATAGGGGTGCGTGTTTGTTCATAGCCGGGATCCAAAGGGAAGGATTTGGGTGATACAACACGGGTTTTGAGATTGTTCTTCATCGTGTTGTGAGGTGTGTTTGTTTAGAGAAAGGAAGGGAATGATGGACGCAGGTTAGATTTGCAATAGCAAGGCCGGGCAAGGCCATTGGATCACATTTATTTAAACAGGTCAACTTCAGCAGTCTTCTCGGTCTGTGTGAAGAAAACAAAGAGTTTAAGATATTTAGAATATGTCGCAGGCCGATGAGCGAATATAGAAAATGGTATATAAGGAAGCAAACAATTGGATTGTCAAATACGCAACTGCTAAATGCAGTCTTGGTATATATAATTCAAAGTGAAGCTCCTTTGCCAAGCGTGATTGGTTTAGTGGTAAAATTCTCCGTTGCCATCCGAGCAACGTCGGGGAGCCCTGGGTTCGATTCCCAGATCACGCATTTCTTTTGCTGTTCGGGTGAAATGGGTTCACGTTTATTTGGTCTCTTTCGTGGCACTGCTGCCAGGTACAAAGAACTGTTTTTTTATGCACTCTGATCAGACCATAGTAATTGCCTTTTGCTTTGCACACTATCCGTGGACCGTAGGTAAACTCAATTATCAGTTGTCAAGCCAGCGGATCCATTAAGTGCATATCGACAGCACGGCCTGCAGCCCCCACGTCGCGTGTAGGCCTTGTTGAGCGGCGCGTCATCTTTGCGACCGCATAATACAATAGCCACGACTCCTTCGAATTGCTACCCGAGCAGGTCTTGTAACTCGACAACGAAGCCAATCGCCAGCCCTGTCAGTAATGTTTCAGTAGGCGCAGCATCTGCTGCCAAAGTGTCGGCCACAAACTGAGCGAGGCATCGCGCCTCGCGCATCGCGAACATGACCACCCCATCTGCTCACAGGACGCCATCTCGCTCCGAACCTCCCCCGTCCGCTCACTCTGTTCACACGCCTCTCGATCGCACCGGCGCTCACAATGCCTTGAATAGTGTTCGTCGTGGGACCTCTCAACAGCCACCTTCACGCAATGCCCCAACACCCCACGGGCGTGCAGCTCGTCGGCAGCTGATGGACCGCCGAACCGCCATCTTCACGCCTGGCAAGAAGCGGCGCAAGAGCCAAAATGACCAGCGCGAGGACGCCATGGATGTTCTTCGACACCTTGGAAAGGCGCTGGCGCCTAATAGTCAAGTGATCCACTCGTCGTCGTCGATGGACTCGTCGGATGGTTCGCCCGAGTCGACGGACAAGAAACGCAAAGATTCGAAGAAAAAACCGCGTCTCAGTGTATGGGAAGAGGATGATGGACTGGATGACAACTTCCCTCTCGACAGACCGCGCTTCTCGCTACCAATTGATCAGGACGACGACGAAGAGGAGGATCTGCCACCGCCCCGTCTGTCCGAGAATTACACGGTGCAGTCAGTCGAGATGCCTCGTCGAGCCGATCCAGAACGAGACCAGGCACGGCTGTCCATGCTTGGTGGGAGGATGAGCGACGTGTTTGGCACTTTACCACCCGAGGAAGGGGGGGAGGGACAGAGGGAGTCTGACTTCTTCGACGAGGGACTCTACGAGAACTTGATGAACAGACCGGCCGACGACGAGTACAACAGAATCGATGACGATACTATACGAAGGGAAACGATGGGAGGTGATGATTTTCAAATGGGGACACCAGGAGGCATGGATGAGCCTTCGACATTTGCAATGTCTCCGCCGATTATCCCGGATCCGGAGCTAACGGCGCCAATATTGGAGGAAGCCACCGGCGGATTCGAGCTTGATGCCGGCTCGGACGGCGAACCAGCTCCTTTCGAAGACTTTGACGATCGAGAGCCGTTTGAAGACATTCCAGGTGGCAGTGATGAAGAAGGTATACCCATGAATGATGCCCCGAGTGATCGAGAGGGCTCAGTGGATCCCACGAACGACCTTACGGAGAACATCACAGCGCCACAGGATGGTCCAGGGAGGGACGCCATGCCAGCAAGGAAAAAGACACGCATATCACGGCATGGGGTAGAATATCCATCACTGCCACCAGCATTTGTGAAAAAGGTGGCTCAGCGAGCGCTGCAGTCGTCCGGCTTGAGCAACCCCCGACTTTCGACTGATACACTTGACGCACTCACACAAGCGTCGGAGTGGTTCTTTGAGCAACTAGGCGATGATCTGGGGGCGTACGCGAGCCATGCCAAAAGGAAGACGGTTGAGGAGAGTGATGTCGTGACACTCATGCGACGGTAAGATGCCACCTGATTGTGCATCATGTCTAGATACATGCTAACAACGTACAGCCAACGACAAATCGGTCCCTCCTCCACTATCTTCTCTTTGGCTCAGAAACATCTGCCGCGCGAGCTTCAACAAGAGCTGCGCATGCCAGCACCACAACCTGCCAAGAAACGCCGCACCAAACGCCCACGAGATAATGCCGATCATGACGAGAATGAAGTTACAGGTTGATTGTATATATGGAGACAGCAGGACCATGTTTAGTGCCTGCTGGCGCGGTTGGCCCGGCGAGCGATCTCGGTGGTTGGTTTCTTGATGACCATCCAGAGCATGATGCTCGTGGCTAAGGAAAGGCCGTACCTGGTTTTGTCAGTATAGGTTAAGGGTTAAGGGGTCTGGGAGTTACGATACCATGTGAATATATACTGAGCGTGATTGTTTCGCAAATTCACCTCAGCAGCCCGGCCGAACGGGATGCCTCGCCTCTCGTAGTCGATCATTTGCATGAATTCGGGTTCTGCCCACGTTAGTCTACGGCTGAAGGAGTGCCACCAACGAAAAGCTTACCAGCCGTGGCCTCTACCCAGACCGGCTGACTGCCTGTCAGCTCAGCCATCTGCTTGACGTCTGGAAAGTAGAATTCGCCCTTGTCCGGCCTGTTCTCCGGCGTGAACATGTTCTTCTTCCATGGCTCCCTCAGTAACCCCTCCACCATCACCTCGCCCTTTGGCAGGCCATCCGGTCTCGTCCTCTGATCGCGATGCTTCTTGCTGATCCAGCCTCTGTTCACCAGAATCGTCGAAGCGTCCTTTCGCTCGAGAGGTGTGACGACCATGTATCCATCCTGACCGTCTCTCATGCGCGGTCCAATCAACATCTCCTGATCATGTCGGAACACACCGCTCGCAACTACCCTCCGAAAGTCGAATTCGTGGATCGCGTCGGGATCAATAATGGGCGGAAGCGGCAACGGATCTCGTACGAGTCTATCTTCGAATTTGGCAATGAGCTCGGATTTCCAGCCTAGCCGCTGGACCTGCCATGATCCGAGCGCAAAGGCAGTGACGGGAATGATGGCAAGAATGATGAGTCCAGGGCCGTGGCGGCGGCCCTTGCGGACAATCTTGGGAGGGCCATCGAGGATGGACACGAACTCGGGCGAGTCGACGGGCTGGGGGTTTTCTCTTTGCCTGAAGGCTCGGGCTATGGAGAAGGGTCTTTTCGGTGCGTTGGCGCGAGTTGTTGCACGGGCGCATTGCGAGAAACGCAAGCTGCGCAAAAAGGAGAAAGGCGCGCTCATAATAACGTTTGCCGCACCATGTGGAGGAGTGCGATGGACGGAGATGATGGCAAGCTGGTGAGCGAGCGAGCTCTGGATGTCGTCGGATTTCGACTTCTGGGACCCACTCTTCTTTCAGGACGGGACGTGGGGCTAGTACATCGACGACGACTTGAACCTGAACAGCAATTTCAACGTGTAACTTGGGGCTTCCCTCCTGAAGCTGCCACGTAATGAGATTGTCTCTCATGTGAGGTCTTTCATCTTTTCAGGGCGCCCATTCCGATTGCCGGCGGTTTGGCCTTTGGGGTTACAGGAAGTTCTGTATCGTGAAGCCTTATGAGTTGAGGGAGAACGTTTAGCAACATTGCGCATGGAACTTTGCTTTCCTAGAAAGCTCTACCATGGCCATAAACAGCAAGTAATTGCGCTGATTGTTTCTCAGCTTGGTAGCAGATGAGACGGCGACGACAATGGACTGGTTTAAAGGGTACCTCAGCAGGCGGCCTTGGGACACGCCATAACAGAGGTTTCGTATCTTCGGCGGCTCAAAGCCATTGCACAACAGCTGTCAACTCAAATGACATCAATAGCATTCTTGTGCGTATACTCAGATAATGGTCAAACTTGATGTGACGACGTTCCCGTGGATGGCTGTTGTCCCTGACCCCACCGCCTTCCAAATTGAGTAGGTCTGCCTGTTATTGCCCCGCCGGATCAAGCTCACCCTCATCATCCAGACGCCATCAAGCTGCCATCATCCTGTCCGCTAGGAACACCCTGTCACAGAGATATTCGCTTCCTTTTATATATCCTAGCCCGATCCCTATTACACGAACCTATCACATTTCTCCCTGAGGCTCTGTCTCCGCTCTCAACTGGAACCACAGTGCTACACTCGCTACGTCAGAGCCACCGTGCCATACCCCTTCTTAAACGCGACCATGTTCTTTGAAGGTACGATACAAGAGGGGATCTCAAAGGCAGTGGGCCAGCAGAAAATAGTACTATGTTTCGTAACGAACAATGGTTCGGAAAGTCAGACTTGGGGAAATGAGTTCTTGACGGATGAGTCGGTGAGTTCCCGTTCAGCATGCGCATACCTCACTTCGCTTATACGAATGTCAGATCGCCGAGTCAATTTCTACAAAAGCGGTTGCCTTGCGCTTGGAGGCAGGCTCTGACGAAGCCGGATACTTGGCACAGATCTTCCCGTTGCCCCAAACACCAACGGTTGTCCTCATAAAGGATGGAGAGCTGAAGGAGTACATCACAAGTGGTACCAGCAAAGAGGAATTCCTACGTCGTGTCCAAAATTCGTTCAGTAGTTCCGCCACAAACGCCTCGGGTCGCCAACAAGCACCCCAAATAGCCTCTCCTTCACCATCGCAGCCAGCACCACCTGCCGCCACTGCAGAGGCCACGGCGCCGTCACAGTCACAAAGAGCGGACCACATGCAACGGATGCTGGCAGAGCGTGCTGCCCGACTGTCAGCTGAAAAAGAGGAGGCCGAGAGGAAAGCAAAGGACGACCGTGCCAAAGCCAAGGCAAAGGCCAAGGCGGAAGCGGAAGCAGGCGCAAAGACAGATGCCGCGCAGGCATACCAGCAGGCCGAACTTGTCAAGAAGAAGAAGAGGGAAGCCGACGAGGAGCGCCAGCGCATTTTACGGCAGATTGAGAACGACAAGATTGCGCGCCGTGAGCGGGCTGCGGAGCGGGAGCGGGCGCGAATCGACAATGTCAAGATCGGTGATGTGGCCGCCTCACTGGCCAGCGTTCCCGAGACCAAGCTCCCCTCGACGACCAAGATTAGTGACATGACAGCGCTTCAAGTCAGGCTATTTGATGGTTCAACTATACGATCACGATTCAAGACCAAGTCAAGCCTGAAGGAGGTGCGGAAATGGGTGGATGAGAATCGACACGATGGCAAGGCTCCCTACACCTTCAAGCAGGTCCTGACGCCTCTGCCGAATCGCAATATTGATGCCACCGAGGAATCAAAGGATCTCGCCGAGCTCACCCTCGCGCCATCGTCGACGCTGGTTTTGATCCCTGTCAAGTCCTTCGCCTCGGCGTACGACGACAGCGCGAGTGGCAACGTCTTCACACGTCTTATTCAGCTGCTCCTCGGGTTCTTGTACTGGTTGTTCAGCTTTATTGGCTTTGCGGCGCCCGGTACACAACCTGGAGTAGCTACAACTGCATCAAGCTCCGGCACAGACGCTCGCTCTCCTACAGAAGCCGGTTCTGCGGACCGCAGACGGGATCAGCAATTATACAACGGCAACTCTGTGAGTATCTTTGTCCCATTTTCACTGCACTGTAGTAAGTCTAACACGCCACAGCTAAACTTTGAGCCTCGGCCAGAGGATGAGGATAAATAAACATGCTCATAAAGCCCCAGTCAGAGTGGGGATGCCTTGATGTAGTATACAGATCATATCAAATCCTAGCATTCTGCCTCCTCCCCATATTATCGTCTCGTAGTCTCGCGGTCTAGTAGTTCTTGGCGGCAGCCTGGCAAGCCTTGAGCTGCTCCAGGTACCAGTTGCAGATCTGCATGTTGCCGTTCTGCTCGTCCATGCAGCGGGTGAACTCGGTCGCGGCACCGGCGCAGTTGTTGCTTCCTTGGTTCCACTGGCTGGCCTGATCGTTCTGGGCGACGGGCGAGGCGTTGGCCTGCGCTGGGGCGGGCTCGGCAGACGAGCCGCCACCGAAGAAGCCGCCGATGGCATGGCCGATGGAGGAGCCGACAGCTACACCACTTGGCAAAGTCAGTCAAAATCTTACGAGAGGTATATAGATATATAGCTTACGCAGCTGTGCTAGCCATCTGGCCGAAGAGACCAGGGCCCTGGGGGGCAGCAGCCTGGGGGGCGGGAGCGTGCTGTTGGGGAGCAGCCATGGTGGTCGCAGGGCGCTGCTGCTGGGGAGCAGGGGCCGAGGTAGCGGGTGTAGGTCGCGCAGGGGCGCGGGAGGCGGGCGCACGGCCACCGGATGAGCGTTGACGAGGCATCTTTGTTTGTGAGGTTGGGTGGAAGAAAAGTGAGTGTCTGGGTGAAACGGTCGACCGGATGGATGTTGAAGATGGCGATGCTTGTTGGAGATGGCAGTCTGGAAATTCTATGGACGTCCAACACATGACCAATCATGGGGCACGGAATTCGGGATGTTACGCTGAACGCTCCTTTTAATGCATACCCCTTTAGATGCCACAGACACGTCCCGATTGAGTTATCCGGCTGCAGCGTCAAACGAAGCGTCGCCAACTGCTATACGGGATATCGTCGAGACGTCGCCAACGTTTTCAGCTCAATAGCAGGCTTACACCTGCAGGGTGTCATTGAGTGCGTCTGCACCCGCTTCTCCGGAAATCAGAAGCGAGTGCTCCGTGAAATCATAACAGGCAGCTAGGGAGAATGCTGCTCATCGTTGACGATCTTGTGAACTTTGCAAAAGGCGTTACTGATACGACAGAAGGCAGATGCCAACACCATGAATATCCTCCAAGTGTGATGTGTCAGGTAGCAATCTATCTATATGGCGCTGGTCAATTTGGGGCCTCAGCGATAGTGCAAATAGCCACATGGACACACATTCAGACCTGGCTGTCGGCGGTAGAGTCATCGAGTCTCTGTTGATCCAATACGACCTCTTTCATCTTGACTGGTTTGCGCAAATGGAAATGGGCAGATCATGTTGATACTCGCTTCTCACCTACCCTTGACTAGGCCTGTAATCCCTCGACCAAACTGTTCCATGAACGCCAGGCTCCTTGATCCGATAACGCCATGTCGGAAAAGAAAACATTCACCAAACCCCACACCAGCCTCACAGGGCGGGCAACAATGCGATGAAGCAACTCATTCCTTGCTCTTCTTCTTCTTCTTTGACTTGTCTTTCCTTGCCTTCTTCACTTTTCCTTGTGATGACTCTGTGCCCGATGCTAGTGGCGAGTCCTCGGCAGGGCGTTTCTTGTGCTCCATCGACTTTAGCAGGGCCTTGGCCCGCTCTTCAGCAATCTTCTCCGCCAGCTTTTTGCTAAGGTCTTTGTTGTCGGCCTGAGATATTTGTCAGTTCTGTTGCTGCCATGCACGAGCCTGTTGGTAACCCACCAAGTCCGCCTTCAAGATGCGGGCCGCAGCCTCTTGGTTCACAGTATGTGTGCGCTGGGCCGGGGCCTCGGGGTCCTCGATGGCCTTGATTTTTGCAAAGTATTGTTGAATGCGCTTCAGCTCTGTAAAGACGGCATGGTTCTGGGCATCTGCGCCGTCCAGCTTCAGTGAGGCTAAAAAGATTAGCATGATTGCTTATAATCAGATAGGTGACCTTACAGAAAAGCAATGATTCGATCGCATAGGCAGTGAGTGAGAACAGCTTAGCCTTGTCGAGTAGAGGGAGCTGGGACGACATCTCCTGCAGATTGTCGAACAGAGGCTGCATGGCGCCTTCGAGATTGTCCACCTGGCGATCCAGCCTCGCCAGATCAGGCGTTAAATCTTTCACGTCGGCCATCCTGAGACTCTCGATGATTTCCTGGCCGCAATTCAAGGTTGATCTTGTTCAGGTTGTGCTGTCGGTCTTTGTTGATAGGTTTCACTCTCATCGACAGAACTTTCATTGAATGCGACCACGCGCTAAGCGATGAGATGTATGCACGTATCGGGTCCCGCTGATAGCTTATCCCCACTACCTATCGTAGCGCTGTGGATCCACCTCGAAAAAGATCCATCCAAGCATTTCCGGGAATTTCACGCGCAAGTGTCTGGTCCCTTCTCCGGATCATAGACTGTTGTACATACTACCACTAATCACCCAAAGGCGAACTCACGACCCCGACCGGCCGTTTATTACCCTTGTTCATATTAATACCCCTCGGAGCTTGAAACAACATTACGTACTACAGCCGAAAACGTTCGCCCCCCTGGTGTACTGGACTACTACCTCGGGTTCGATCCCTCCTTCGCTCCAGGGCCCAGGCAGGCGCAATTTCACCTTACACGACACTTCACCGGGCAAGCCGACCACGCGCAGCGGTGATATCGTGCGCGAACACCCAGTCGACTCGCCGTTAAATGGCCAGCCGGTTAGCGCTGCGCCCAGCGGCGTCAGCGCGACGAACGATCTCGCTATGTAGCTGCGACTACATCTCGCAAGGCCTACCCAGGTGTTACGGCACGGTCACCAACACCCGCAGCAGTGTCGGACAGATTCCGAGTGCTCTGGACATTCCCGATACACCGCGCTATTCACAGACGACATCGACGACATCCACCGCCGTAACGAACACACGAAAAGACGATTCTGTCCGCCTTGACACCACCAGCGGTCGGCCCTCGGTCCTGGTGTCCAAGGAAGCTGCAGCCCGAACACCGCTCGTCCACAAGATTCATATCCTCGGGGAAGACATCAAATCGAAATGGATAGCACACGCCCTGTCCGAGGTCCATGACCAGGTCGAGTTGATGGCGTGGACAGGGCGCAAAACGCGATACACCAACATTCGTGACCGAGTGCGGAATAAGCCTGTCGAGGCCAACAGGACTTTGACAGCCACAACACAACAGGAGAAAGACCCAGAGCCTATAAAGCATCTCATTGTGACGGGATCTGGGTCTCAGGCGAAGCAGAGCATTCACAAGGTCAAGGACCGTCTTGACGAAAACTCGACTGTGTGTCTCATGAGCCATGGATTGGGCGTGCTGGAGGATGTGCGGAACAGTTTCTTCCGCGCGAAGCGCAGTCGGCCGGACTTCCTGCTCGGCCATATGAACCACACATTACAACTGTCACGCGACAACTGGGCGGTGGAATACGTGAAGCGCGGCGCCATGAAGTTGACGACGCCGTATGCGATCGATCCTACGGAAGAGAATCCCGACCGAGTGGAGCAGCGAGTCAATTTCGTCAAGACTTTGCAGACGGCCAGCGTGGTGAACGCCAGCCTTGAGAAGTACGACACCTGGCTGAGGGCCAAGCTCCCTTCCCTGGTATACTCCGCCGTCGCCGAGCCCGTGTCCGTCATGATGGGGGTGCCGATCAAAGACCTGGTGCATCACCCGCCGGCCCGCAGTATCATGGGCAGGCTGCTAAAGGAGATTCAGAAGGTCCTGCTCAAGATGCCTGAAGTGCGGGGATCACAGCTCATCTCCCGATTCGCCCAGGATCTCAACGCGCAGAATGTCTTGCAGGGCTACATCCACAGAGGAAGGGACAGGAGCACCATGACCTATCAACAATGTATCGACAAGGGGGTGCCGACGGACGCAAAATACTTGAATGGCTACTTTTACAAAAAGGGGAGGAAACTCGGCGTGTACATGCCGAGCCACCGCTTAGTCTGGACTGTTGTCGAAGCAAAGCATGGCAGCGCAATCTACGAGGCGAACACCCTGGTCCCTTTTGAGGCGACCTCGCTACCGGCCGTTGAGGAGCATCGCTTGCGGACAACAGAATCTTTGAGAAAAACCTACCGGAAAGGGCGTCGTACGGAGTAAAGTGCATTGATTGTCTTGGGTTTCATGACACATGGAGCGTTGCATCGCAGGGAGCAGAAGGCATCATAGAAGAGCGGTCCTTTGGATACTTTTTTCTTTCTTTTTGTATAGTATGTACGCATTGTAATACTATGCTCACGACCTAGCTACTTGTTCTTTTTATCAATTGTATGCTGCTCGCGTGTATGTGAGTTTGTATAAGACCCTGGATTGCGTAGTCCAGGGTCATGTGATGCAGCATACTGCGCTGCCCCTCCAATATTTCCCAGAGCTTCCAAACACCCCGCGACCAGTGGTCCTTCCTAACCGTCCGACAACACACAGCATCGCAAAACATGGATGACTCGGAGCTCGATCAGGTAGAGCACTTGTCTTTTTGTTTGTCGCTATCGCTGACCGAACATAGATCCGCAAAGCTCGCCTCGAGCAGCTCAAGTCGCAAGGCGGCGGCAGCGGCGGCGGCGGCGGTGCCTCAAAGTCTGGAGGCCAGGATGAGGATCGCCAGCGGCAGTGAGTTTTGGCTCCGTATATAAGATATCGTGATCTTGAGCTGATCTCCTTCTCAAAGACAGCAGGATGAAGCACGCCAGCACATTCTGAACCAGATTCTACACCCCGAGGCCGCCGATCGCCTTGGCCGCATCCGCCTCGTGAAAGAGCAGCGCGCCACCGACGTCGAGAACCGCCTGATTATGCTTGCGCAGTCCGGGCAGCTACGATCGAAAGTCACCGAGGAGCAGTTGAAGGATCTCCTGAACGCGGTTGCAGGGAAGCAGGAGGAGGAGAAGATTGTGGTCAGCAGACGGAAGGGCTGGGACGATGACGATGACGATCTACTCGATCTGTAAGAGAAAAAAACATTGATACCCACAGGATGAGGGTCGGAAATGTGTACATTTCGTCCTGCACAGAACACTTGCCTATGTGCTGGTGCTATTACTACGTCGGGAAACGCCAGTTTCACCGCTGGTGGCTCTGCATCTCCTTCATACGTTTCCTCTCCTCCCGTTCGCGTTTGCGTATGGTCCTCAGGTCCGGTGGCTGTTCGATGCCGAGCTCTCTCCGCAGGTCGTCCACATCTCTCTCCAGCTCCTCTTCCCAGAAGACATTGATCACCTCCTTGCTGCGGACGCCATTTCGGACGGCCCAGGGCATGTATATACTCCAGAAACGGCTCCTCTCCTGTGCCTTCATGGTGCCCACGGCAAGCATGCTCAGTCCCGTCATGGGGATCAGTGTATTCGCAAACTCAAACGCCTTGAGCGCAACCTCTCCCTCCTTGACAATCGGCAGCCCCGTGACAGCGTGGAAGAAGTCGTGGCATTCTCGGTAGCGTTGCATGACATATGCGCACTCCTCGTCGTCGATGTAGCGGACTTGCGATCGTGTATCGGGCGAGACGCCTTCTCGGTCGAGCCAGTCAATATAGGCTCGGCCGACCGAGTTGGGTGGCATCTGGCGTAGTTTCTCGACGGATAAGGTTTTGGAAGAGATCCGAGGTCGCTGACGCAGGATTCTACGGCCGGTTGGGTCGGCGAGCATGGCGTCGCGCAGGCGGTAGATGAAGTAGGGTGTCGCAGTAGCTTCGCCCAGGGCGGCAATAAGATCTGGGCGGTCAGTCAGCCTTGTTCAAGAGGTACAACAGAAGTTACTGACCATGACGGTAAGGGTTGATCAGAGACATGACACCTGATCCAATTGCCAGGCCGGCGCGTTCGACCCGAGTTAGAGGTACATGGCCGGGATAGTTGGGTGGTGGGCGCTTGAGTGATGAGAAGCGCCTAGATTGGTCTGTCGCGCAGGCTGCGCAGACCTTGGGCGCTAGCCGCGCCGTGGCTTGCAAAGTGCACGTCGACCGGAGGCGGTTCGCAGCTATCTTCATGGCTGGCGATCGTTGGTTTGCGATGGGCGAGTTGAGCAGGGCCAGTTCCGGGTCATAAATCGTACCATCGCGCCTAGTCTACAAGTGGGACTCCCGAGCGAACATACCTACCCTGAAGCTTTACATCTGTAGTCGATAGCCACTGAGACGTGCTTTCGCGTGACGACTTGTGAAAGCAATTGTTTGTTAGCTTGAAAAGAATCGATCATAGCAAAGCTCCTTGATCCCTGGCTGACGACCAGTTTGCAAGTTTGGCTCTGAGTTGTGAATTAGATTTGGGATTCACGTGTTGCCATGAGGATTTATCAGTATACATTGTATTGGCACTCATACTGTAGGCACTATTTCACGGTTTATTTACAACCCCCCGGCTTTGACCGCTAAGTTAGGTTAAGTTTCAAGTCTGGATACTGTGCTTGCAGCACTCTGTTTGAAAACGAGTTCAACGGATTGTAGCATCATCGACAGCAGACATGACGTATGCATGATGAAGGAAGGGTTCACCGTGGTAGTATAGCTTGAAAGTAGGTACTTGATACTATCCGCCGGTTGACAACTAACTTGAACTCAGTGATTTGAATAATACATCAAACGCGTGAAGAGTGCTCAAATACACCCCATTTGAGATATTCAAGATGTCCGGTACTGCTCCTTCTGATCCTGCCCCCGGTGGCCACGCCCACGATCGTGGGGTCCAGCAAACCTCTCTCGACAGTAACCAACACGGCCAAGCACAGTAAGTCATACGCAAGAAGTCAATGAACGAGGCAATCTGACATCTCAGGAACATCATCGATGAGACCAACAACACCACTACAGGCACCACCGTGGACCGCAATCTGGGCCAAGCCATCGATGCTAGCACGAGCAAAGGCCAGGACGGCCTCACGCAACGCGTCGATGACCTCTTGAACACACCCGCCAGCCAGAGCGGCAACGTCTCTGCGGAGAACAAAGCTCAGGGGAAAACAGAAGAAGGCTTCCGGGTAGGCGAGCGTGCTGATCTGCATGATCTGGCACAAAGCAAGCAACCATGATGCTCCCGCGGCTGACCTGCTCGGTGGTTGATTATCTGAGCTGGACTTGGTAAAAATAAAAAGACACCCGGGCGAGGCAAGGGTATTAATCTGGAGGCACGATCATGGCCAGAGAGCGCCAAGCTCTCGTGTGGCCGCTGCAGTCTGTACTTGTACGTAAGCTCCAGCAACAGGCAGATGATTCCGAGAACCCGAGTCTCATTCATGTGGTGTGAGCTTGCGCTAAAAGGTGTTCGTAGTATAATAATGATAAGCAGCACCTGTCCGATTGCAGACAGGCCAACAATTTGATGCCCGTGAGTCGGTTCAAGCCCTTGGCATGTGAAGACGAAGGCGCGTCAGGATGCGCTCGTGTTTGCGATGATTGTCCTAAATTCTGATAGGGCGGTGTCCGGATTTTCAGGGGCTTCAGGGACGATCCGTCCTTTAGAAAATCCCCCGTGTTGGTGCCGATTAGCCGTCCACTTAGCACGTTCCCCCCACTAAGAATCCAGCACGCTTCGTGAGGTGGGACCAGCCTCATCCAGCTTCACGCCTTTTCTTTGCTTTGGCATGATGTTATAATAGTGCTTAAATCCTAGATCCCCTTCACAATGCGACGACTCCCGACTCGAAACCTCTTCCTCTTTATCACCGAATTGCCTTGCTTCGTGTAGAACGACAAGATAAAACGCACCCTCGGATTGCGAGGAGCGCCGCCAGCCCTACCGGCACTTGTTGTGATCGTGGATGGACCGTCGCTGCTTGAAACAACATTCACGCCTGGCAGTACATGTGCAATGTCGACGAGCTCTATAAGCGTCTAGCCCTGCCGCACGACGAACCGTTGTGCTCCTCGATCCGGTGCTGAGCCGAAGCACTGATGACAAGGTGTCTGGTAGCCACATTCGTGTAACGAGAGCTCCCCCTCGCCTGTTGCCGAGAAGGGCGTTGTAAGCGCGATCCTGTAAACCACGACAACAGGATCAAGGGGCTGTCATTCACTCACGACCCACTTCTGTTCTCACATTCGAGCTTGGTCGGCAGCACAACTTCGCGGTCAACACACACTCTCTCTCCAGAGCTGTCTCGCGCATCTTATGTACACGTACATTGTGCATAAGACGAGGAGTGACACGATGAACTCACTTACCCGCAAGCTCTTTCTCTGCGCATCGTTTCTCTTAACACTCATTCTCTATGCACGCGCCCACTTCTATCGCGATCCTGGGAGCATCTTCTTCGACAAGACACGGGCTTACCAGCAGGTCTACTCACATCACCGTCTACTCGAGACTGAAGAGTTCATCCGCGCCGCCAAGGAGGGAGCGGGCGAATATCAAAAAGCTGCGGACAATGCTACCCTGTGCGTGGCCATCAGCTCAGTGAAGAGGCAGCGTAACAACTATCTCGAAACGACCATTGCCGGAATTCTCGCTGGCCTTACACCACAGGAACGAGGTGCACTCTATCTCAGTGTCTTCATCTCCGAGACGGACCCTGAGAAGCATCCGAGCTACAGGAGCAGATGGATCCCGAGAGTTGTGGACAACTTTCACACGTACAACGTGTCTGAGCCCAGGCTCGAGCTCCTCCAGGACATGGAACGGGAGGAGCGCTTTCTCGAAAAGGGCGTTTTTGACTACCGGACCGCCCTGGAGGACTGCTACGAATCAGGGGCGCCGTACGTTGCCGTGTTCGAGGACGACATTCTGATGGCCGACGGGTGGATGGTCCGCACTCTGCTTGGCTTGCGTGACGTCGAGAAGCGAGCTGAAGACTGGCTTTACATGCGGCTATTCAACCAGGAGCGCTCGATTGGCTGGGCGGGCAAGCATATTGGCGGGAATCACGAGTTTCCGATCATCGCCCTCCTGTCCGGGGCCATACTCGCTCCAACCTACTTTTTGCGCTCCCGATTTCGATTCTTCCGGGTTCATCTCGAGAGTATCATGGTCCTTTCCCTGTTCCTGATCCCATCTCTTGTCATACTGTTCTATCAGTGCGGCAAGGCTTCGCTTCTGCCACCGCACGACGGCATCTACGCCCAAAAGTTTGGCTGCTGCGCGCAAGCCATGGTGATGCCAAGGGACCAAATACCAGATTTGAGCTCCTTCCTGCGAAGGGAGAAGGAAGGTCAGATGGACACTCTGCTCAACCGACGAGCAAGGCGGGCAAAATTGATGCGCTATGCCTTTTACCCGGTGCAAGCGCAGCATATCGGTAAGATTCCCTCCGAGTTCATCACAAAAGCAACGACTGACTCTTGACAGGCCTGGATTCGGCGAGACATACTGATGAGGACGAAGCCCGAGCTGTCTGGAGCATGGCATTTGAAATGCGGGACCCCGAGAGAGCACGCAAGGATCATCTAGAAATGGTCAATCGATACTGGGAACTATAGACGCTTTGTAATGTATAATGATACAATGTTCTGACATCTTGCTCCGGGCATTCGTTCCTTTTTGCGTCCCTTATGCGGCAATAGTTCACATAGAAAGGGGAGGTTTCTGCTATTGTTTGATTGACACTAGTCCCTGAGTAACACTAATGGTAATAGCAATTTTCTGTTGTGGACAGTATTGCAGACACTCTCATGTCTCCCTTTACAGAGAGGCAATCCAGGCCTACTTGACATCGCCCACGAGTCCATCTCCCTGGCTGCAAGCCTACTCGGCATCTTCATCCACGAATCCAGCTCCCTGGCAGCCAAGAGTGCAGCCTGTATCGGTAAGTAACGTAGGCTGGTAACATCATCGGATCAGGCCACGTACCAGTGGGGCAGCCAGAGCTAATCGTGCCGGCACAGCTCTTCAGGCAATCAGTGATACAAGCCGACTGAACAGTGTGTGTTAGTAGCGTGGCCCTGAAGTGACCGCAGCACCGAGACTCACAACATCGTTTCGCTTGACGACCTTGTCCTGGCCAGGAATGGCCGAAGCCATGACGCCGGCGGCGGCAGCAAGAGTGAAGAGGATGGATGAGAATTGCATATTGACTGAGTGATGGGTGTTTGGGTGTTCTGGTAAAATCGTTGCTGTGTGTAGACTGTGAAGTTGTTGTTCTGAGCTTGGTTGTTGTGAGTTGAGAGACATGTTGTAGAGAGGGAAAAGCCAGCCTTTTATGTTCGTCTGGATGTCCAGGCATGTGCTACCATGACGTTTGAACTCACTGCTATCATGCACTCGATCGAGTCTTGGGTTCGCCATCGATGGCATCTGTACACCCAAAGTGGTAGACTTCAACAATGTTCAAGCACCTTGACGTACATGACGGTCCAGTTGCGGAGTGTTGCGTGTCAACCAGCCCCGTATCATTCGGAAGTCACCCCTTTCACGGACAACATGCTCCCTCAGTTGCTGATCTTGGCCTGCGAAGTTACATAGTGTGGCTCTCGATAAGCTTCAGAAGTCCCGATCGACATCGAGTTGACGATTTCGGGGAGCTCGCTGCAAAGGAGAAGCCTCCTGCTTTGTGTAGGGGTTGCCACTTGCATTCGGTACGAGCTGCTACCTGGAGGGCATCACAGTTTATGACTTTGAGCGTCTGGTCCTGTACATGTGGTTTGTTTTTCCGAATCTTCCAAGAAGTTTCTGTTCCACATGACATGTTCCCAAGTGACTGCCCGTATAGACTCGGCTTTGCATCCTCAAGCCAGTATTTTAACGGCAGTGATACCTCTTTGCACAGCATGTTTGTCTTACAAGATCTAGGCTGATAGCAAACCACTAGACTAAGACGGCTCGGCGTACATGTACTGGAATGCATCAATTTTCGCACCAGCACGATTACGCGGATGAAGTGGTGGTCCATATGTACAAGGCAATACACATACAGCTTGAAGGCAACGCGGAGTCTCCTGTATCCCCGCGAGTGCCGATAGATGTACACGCTCGTCTGTAACAGACTCGACAGAACGACCCCTGGGATGTGACCATCCACGTCAGTGTGTGGCGGCTCCACGTAATCCAGGCTTGAATGATCAGTGATTTGCGATGATGAGACTAACACAAAGATCCTGTTCATCGACTTTGCGCGCTGGAAAGAGCAGCCCAGTAATTTGAAGACCGGACACACCATCTGCAGTCCATGTTCCGTCGTTCCATCACGAGACGCGTACAAAGCGCCAAAAGGAAAGGACACAACTCAATATTACTAGCATGCCCAAATGTTCTGTATCTAGTAACAAGGCATGGTTTTGACTTGTGCTTGAACTCTTCTGTCACATCGCCGACACCATATAGGCCAGGAACTAAGCGCCAACAGATCAGATATCTACAGCACTCCCGGCACTGCCATATGAATCCACTCGCCCGCCAAGACGTTGCATCTCAGGCATGAGTGAAGTTAGAAAGGTAATTGCTTCTCGGGCATGCAACATTTCTCGGGCCCGAGTCGGCTCAACAGTTTCACTGAGACATGGGCTACTGGCACGATCAGCAGGTCCATGTTTCCGCATGCGCTTGAGGATCGACATGACAGAACCAAAGCAAGGACCTAAAAATCCAATGACCACTGATCATTGGAGTGAATGCAAATTGATCCACTGCGAGGCAAGTGTCTACAAGTTCTGGACAATGCACGTGTCTGTATACGAGTGGATCTTGAAGTCAACCTGCCGGGATTCGACCCCAGACCTGCATTCCCCCGTCCTACAAGGTTCAGCATTTGGCTTGCAGAATCGCCACACTATGTGCGAAAGGAGAAGCCCTCCCGATACCCGATGGCGGGAAATGGCTAGATCGCCGATAAATGTCCCTGCCAGAACATACCAACCGGTCAGGAGCGGCTGCGGCATCTAGGATTGCCCGTGCATGGTGACGACGAGTGCATAGATTGCCGCGTCTTGGCGCGGCTCGTCGCCAGTTGAGTTCTTAGCGACTAATTAAGTTGAAGGATCAACTTAAGCTTGTTGATCCGGGGAATGTTCTCCCCGGAGGTCACAGGGGCAGGCCAGTCGGGCTGTTATGCCCCTTTCAGATCTTGCTCGCGGTATAGCTGTGTCTTCCACTGTCCTCGCGAGTATCAGAGCAAGTAGGACCTGAATTCTCTGTGTCTTCGACAGCACGAAGAGTTAGCATGTTTCCTTGTAACTTTCTGGCGCTCTGCATCTTTCTACTGACTGCGCCCCCACGCTTTGTACTCGGCCAAACTTTCAACGAAGGGGGCGCATGGGTGCGGCAGCCTGATCCTTCCACAGACACCAACATCACAATTACCATAGCCCTGGCGAACCCGAAACGAGAAGAGGCAGTCAACGAGCTGCTGGCAGTCTCAGATCCGGGGTCACCAAAGTATGGGATACACTGGAGAAACAAAGATGTCCAGGAGAAATTCTCCCCATCAAAGGACACGGTCCGAAATGTCCTGCGTCAAATCTCCGCGTCAGGATTAAGCATGTACAAAGCCGGGTACAGAAGTGGCTTGATACACCTGACCTGTCCGGCATGGCAGGTGCAAGATGTCTTTCGAACCAGCCTGCTTCACTACAGACACCGGTCCACGGGAGCGACCACGTATCGGTTCCAGGACAGCTACCACATACCTCCCGAGCTAGAACAGGATGTACTTTGGGTTGCGCCGGTATTTGATCATCCTGAAGCAAGTAGAAGCACTCAGCACCCTTCGTCTCATCAAGTCAGAGGCGAACAAGACTGCGTTTCCAATGTCACTCCTAGTTGCCTGCGCGAAATCTACAAGATACCACAGGACAACTACACTCATCCCGACAACTCGATCGGATTCTTCTCGCCCGGTTGGTCATCGTGGATCTCCAGCGATCTCGACGAGCACTTTGCAGCGCACGCGCCTGAGCTTCTGGGACACATGCCTTCGGTGGTTCCGATAAACGACGGATATAGGCAGACAGACGTTCAATCTGACCCTTTCAACCTCGAGCCTAACATGGATGCCGAGCTTCTAAGTGAGTGGCAGTACATACGCGATGCAGAAACATCATTGACTCTTTTCTAGTGACCCTGGCGTACCCTCAGAACGTCACAAACTTCCAGGTTGGCGATAGCACCCACCCTGGTAACGTCAATACGTTGCTTGCCGCTTTCGACGATACGTATTGCGACCAATTGGATGGCGTACTCGATCCAATCGTCGATGTAAAAGATGTCGACTGCGGCACTATCCAACCCCCGAACGTCCTGTCAATTTCATATGCGTGGGCAGAGACAGACTTTCCCCCAGAGTACCTCGCCCATCAATGCCACGAGTTCCTCAAACTTGGTCTTCAGGGGGTCACCGTGATTGTCTCAACTGGAGATATGGGCACAGGCAGACATCCCGATGGGGAGTGTGGTGACAAGACATCCAAACCACAATTTGTCCCCTCGTGGCCAGCCTCCTGCCCTTGGGTCACAGCGGTGGGGGGTACGAAGTTCGTTGCCACCGAAGACGAGGGGACTGTCACCTCGTGGAGGAATCTGCCGTCCACAGGACTCCCACATGAGCGCGACACTGACGAGGTTGCCTACTTCCGCCCCAACGACGACGGTAATCGTAGCAGCGCCGGTGGTATGAGCAATGCTTTCGCCACCCCTGAGTATCAGGCACAGCACGTGAGTCGGTACCTCGAGCAACAATCGGACCATCTCGACAGCTTCCGAGGCCAGTTCAACCAGTCCGGCCGAACTTATCCTGATGTCTCTGCGGCGGCCTCGTTCATCCAAGTCTTCACGGGTGGTCGATTCCATTCGGTGTCCGGCACGTCGTCTTCGGCCCCTATTTTTGCGGCGATAGTGACCAAGATCAACAATGAGCGTCTGCGCTCTGGGAAGGGACCCGTTGGGTTCATCAATCCCACCTTGTACGCGAACAAACATGTGTTCCATGACGTAACGGAGGGTTACAACACTGGATGCGGTGTTGACGAAGCATTCCGATCGGCTGAAGGTTGGGATCCGGTGACGGGGCTGGGTAGCCCAGACTATGAAGCGCTTTTGGACTTATTTATGAGCATATAGTAGCTGTACTAGAAGCATGTGAGCAACTGCATGCAGCAATACTTTCACGCTAGGCCTCTCATATCGTCAGATGGCAGTACCAACTCCCGCCACTCGAGCGAGGGATCCAAGCACGTAGCTCCCGCGGCTTTACACTCGCCACAAATGTCGAATTTCCCCTGACAGCAATCAGGACATTGGTAGGTCCCCAGCTCGGTTGGGCCATAGCCAACGGAGGACCGCGTGCAGATGCTGCAGTGCGGATCCTGGCGGGTTCCAAGTAGGTCTCCCCAAAGCCTTAGTTCCTCTCTTTGATATGTCCATTCCGATACGGGATCGTATCGATCATATTGAAATCTGTATAAAGGCGGTAGGTGAAAGGGATACCACTGGGCCTGATATAGGCTTCCTAGGTTTTCGTCCAAGCACACCTTTCGTCGCCGAGCAAATTCGAGGACCATCTTTCTCATCTTGAGGTTGGGGTTCACATTAGCCCAGAAGAGAACGTCGCGCCCTTGGGCGTCTTGGGCGAGTAGGTTAGCCGGATTGACCATGAGAAGGACGCGAACGACCATCATATGCCCATTCCTCGCGGCTGCAATGACAGGACGAGTACCAAATGCATCTGGCACGTCCTCAGAGAGATCAGCCTTCGACATGTCCCAGCCTTTGCGGCTGACAGCTCGGCCTCTGCTCAAGATAAGAACAAGACATTCATAGTAACCCTTCCTCGCAGCATGGAAGAGTGGTGTTCTGCCAAGATTGTCTGCAGATGCCATATTGAACAGCGGGTCCTTCACCATGACCCTCAGCACATGGATGCTCCCAAGATTGGCGGCGATGTGGACAGCACCAAAGCCAGTATCTTCTCTCTGCCAGCCTGTGTTGGCCCCGGCAGCGGCCAGAAAGCGACAAAGCGGAGCGTTATCTTCTTCGGCAAGCTGGTAGAGTAACGTGTCCCCGTCGTCGTTCAGCTGATCCATGTCAAACCCAGCTCGCAGGAACAGATTAGCGACGTCTAGTGACCTGTCCATTGCCATCAACAACAGTTGGCGACTATCTGTTTCTTCCCAAGGCCCAACTTTTGTCCAATCTAGAGTCAGAAGGCATTGCACGAGCTCAGGATTCGCACAAAACACTCCCACGGGCAGCAGACCCCTCAAAGGGTTTCAATGCGCTGTCATAATGCAGTAACAGCGTAATCACATTTGCCATCTTTTTTTGGTTTTCCGCCATATTCCATAGTAGTTGGCAAGTCGAGTAGAGCCTTAGACCAGCCCGCAATAACAGCCTAATGCACTCTGTCCAGTCTTTGATTCTTGCTCCCTCGTTTGCGACGTCCATGCCGGAAGCATCAATGGCAAAATTAGGGATGGCGAGTGTTCGGAGACCCATTGCATGACTTCGTTCATGTGCTCCAGTTTGAAGAAGCAGCTTGACAACATCTGGCGATGCACCCAGGGTAGCAGAGTGAAGTGGCGTCCAACCCGGTGATATTGAAGTACCTCTCACAGAGGCTCCATGACCCATCAAGATCTCGCATATGTGTGTATGTCCGTATCTAGATGCCATTTGGAGCGGCGTATGATCGCATTTGGCCCGTGTAGAAACAACTCCCGCATGAGGTCCACGGTTGTCCTCTGATGGGAGAAATTTGTTGAATGTTGATACTTGATGTGTCTCCTTCATTCTGTTGAGCGCATATTCCGGTGGATTGACCCATGCGCCGTGCTTGATTAGGAGACTGGCCATCGAGCTGTGGCCCAAGCGGCACGCCTCAAAAAGGGGCATCTTGTCGAAGTAGTCAATGGGATAATTCAGCTGGGCCCCATGGGTTTCAATAAGAGTTCTGGCTAACTCTATGCCTCGGAAATGTTTGGACTTTGCCACTGCCCAGTACAGCGCCGTGCAGCCCTCGGGATCTACCGCATCAACGTCGAAAGCGCATGATCTGAGGTAGTGATGAATTATTGGCAGGTGTCCGCTTTTCACTACAGCCGAAAGGTTCTGATGTGGAATGATCCCGAGGCTCAGGGCACGGCGGAAGGTGGATGTCCGCTGGCGGTCAATTGCCCAAGCAACTGCGTCCCATCTGTGGCGCAAATAGTACGCACTGCCTCTGCAGTCGCAAACAGTGCGCCGGCATTCGTAGAAGAGAGTATTGCGCTGGTTACGGCGGTACAGGTATGCGTTCAGCTGGCGTGAGAGCACCTGGCTGGTCCTGACCATGGAGTTGACATTCGAGGCCCACAGATACTCGGTGAAGTTGTCGGCTACCAGCTCGACCAATTCCTGCGGTAATTATCCAAGTTGAAAGACGGCTCTCGCTTGCCGTGGCCGCCGCCTGCTCCTTCGGGCGACACCATGTTTGCTTCTTGGTGAAACTGAACGCTCATCGTGGAGGAGCACTGTTTGTCTGGTCTGGTCGAACAGAGGTGGTGATTGCGTGATATAGTCTCACCCTCTGCATCTTTGCGCAGATCGACATATGCTGGAGATGAGGACGGAAACCTTGTCGTGGTCGCTTGATGTTCGATGTGGTCACAGTCACACGCACCCTCAGCATGGTTGTACCAAGTGCATGTCAGATATGCATTTAAGCGTGTAAGCCCCTGTCAGTTTGACCAGCTGCATAAGTAAATATCCCTGCATGTGCTCACAGGCAACCGCTGTTGCCTACTACCTTACCATAGTAAGACTAGAACATGTAATATGTCTGGCATGAACCACCGCTCTGTTTTCTTTTCGTTGTATTGACGCCATTTGATGAGACGGCACTGAATTCCCTCCTGGTACCGGTGACCTAGCGTCCTGGAAAGTCACGCTGGAACGCAGCGAGCGTCCAATCCCATCACGCGCGAACGCCATTTGGACCACACCAAGTATCTAGCCTAACCCTCCTCCTGTTTCGTCTTCAAGATCGCTACACTCTCGAAGTAAAAGCCTGTTGTCTAGTCTCCAAGGCTTTGAACCAGCATCAGCATATATTGACCAAATTCGAATTTCTTCTAGGCCCTGAAGCAGTACCATCTTCCGACATGGATTCAGACGCTCTTCGGCCCCTCACTTTGGAGGCACTGCCTCCCGAGCTCATCCAAGATATTGCCGCCAAATGCGAACCGGACACATGGCAGATTGATGTAAACTCACTGGCCAGAACAAGCCGCTATCTACACCATTGTGTGAATGCACAGCTATATCGATACAACTATCGGATCGGCCGAGATCCATATACGGGTGGTCCCGAGCATGCTCAGGACTGGGCACTGAGGATGAATCGCCTGTCCACTTTTGTGAGAACCTACGAATTAGGTATACGAGTTGACAAGCCTCACTATTTGTTTCTCAATGCGGTTGAAAATCACGATATTGCCATTATTGAGTACTTGCTGTCCACAAAAGACGTGGACATCAAACAGCGTGATGATTACGGCTATCCAGCCCTCTACTGGGCCGTGGGCCCGCACAAAAGCACAAGCGGTGGGTTGCCCCGGCAGACTGTTGAGCTACTCATCGCGCGTGGAGCAGAAGTCGACGCACCCGATTTGGGAATTGACAAGCTACCCATGGGACGAGCATGCATGTATGGCGACATCGACATTGTCAAGCTTCTTCTTGCCAATGGAGCCAATGTCAACCCGCCGACCGAGGACACTGTTGATACAGGAAGCCGGGTCGATTCCGAACGCTATGGCTACGGGCCTCTTCACTATGCGGCTGATTTTAATCACGTCGAGGTCATACGTCTTCTCCTAGACCATGGAGCAAAGATCGAGTCAGCGTACTCCGACACTACATGTACCCCTTTATGGGTTGCTGCAGGGGCCGGAAATCTCGCATCTACTCGGTTTCTTCTCCAAGCAGGGGCCAAGGCAAACCCTCGCGGTACTGGGTTGTCTCCTCTTGAACACCTATTTTCATCCTTGAACGAGGGTCAAAATGCGTGGCCGCCTCAGGCACCCTATTTTTTCCATTCGTCGTGTGTATTTGCGCTTCTTGAAGCCGGCGCATTGCCGAACACGCGGCTGCTAGACCGTGCTCTCGCTCAGAAACTTTCCGAAATAGCCTGTGGCTTGGTTAAGTACGGCGTCGACCTGAGCTCTCAAGAGCCATGGTTACTATCTGAAATCCTGAGGACGCACCCGTGGGACTGCTCCGCATTAATCAGGACCCTGGTTGGAAAGGGGTTCGATTGTAATATGCGTCACCCAGAGGTTGGACTGGCACCCATACATATTGCGGCCTACCGGAACGACACCCAAGCGATCCGGGTGCTGCTCAAACTCGGGGCAGACATTGAGCAGAGGGATGATTTGGGGCGAACTCCCCTCCGATGTGCGATCAGCACAAGATTTGAGAGGCCCTCCGCAACTGAGGCTATTGAGCTGCTACTGAAGAGAGGATCGGACCCATTGGCTCCAGACCGTCGACTGAAGACACCACTCCATGCAGCCGCACATTTAGGCGACGTGGCAACGATGAAATTGCTGCTGGAGTCGGACATGTTTGGAGACGACTTGAGCCCGCGGGACCATAGCGGCAAGACTCCCATCTTCTACGCGGCAGAGAACGGAAACTATGAGGTGCTGAAACTTCTCCTCGAGAACGGCCGCTCGGCAGAATGCTACCAGCTTCGTGGCCATATGGATGGCGACCAACCTTGCAATAACCATGAGGACGAGGATGGCTGTACTCCTCTCATAGCTGCAGCCCGTCATGTGGGAGACAACAACGATAACGACCTGCGATCCGTGGAGATCCTTCTCAGGGCAAATCCGACCGAGTTTGACGCCAAGGATCCGTCAGGCTATGGTCTACTCGACATCCGCCCTGGCAACAAGAGGCTTGAAGACATAATCAATGAGCTAGCGCAGCAATCGAAAAGATCCGGCAAAGAGGCCATCGAACGATCACGTCACTGAAAAGGAGTAGAGGTTGATCGGACCACATTTTTCAATCCTCCGTAACAATGGTACTCGAACTCAACGGGAGGCAACGGAATACCGCCATCAAAGCTGGGACTTGGGCGGGTCCCAATATGTACCCTCGCCAAAGGTGATTTCGGCATCCTCCATCCTCACCCCGACATGCCACCTCTTCATGCCCGGCCAGAAGTTCTCAAATTCGGTCTCGCCTTGGCTTTGCTGCAGATCCATCCAGCCAACAGTCGCCCTCCTCGTGTATTGGCCCGGGACAATGGCACACCACTTGTCCGTGCCAGGCAACTCCCCCTGACTTGCGTCCTTGCCTTCTGGAAGAGGCGGCTGTACAAGTGTCGCGTCGAAGCCCAAATACTTGAGCAGGTTTGTGGATGTTGGGAATGACGGGACCAGCGGAATTGGCTTGAAGGAGGCTTGGAACAAGGGAGACTTTGAGGGTGAAGCCTCGGTCGGGTCAGATGGCACATCGTGGTGGAAGACCTTGATGGCTGTGCTGCCATCTGGCGTCTCCTTGAACTCAAAAGAGGCTAGATGTTTTGGGATGTTCCAATCTGATAGAAAACGGTTAGCAATGCCCTCTTCACGGAGAAGCTTCACATCTCAATACATACTCTTCCTTCCGTTCCAACAGGTGTACTTCTGCGACACATAGATCCTGGTGATCCTGGCATTCTTCTTCTTCACCCGCTTCCCATTCTCCTCGACCACATGATTCCAGAAGCCCGGGAGAATTATGAGCTCATCGTAGGGACCGACTGGACTTTCTGTATAGCGGATAATCTGCACCATGCCGAGCCCACCAAGGTACTCGTTGCCCTCTGGCAAAGCATAGTCCGAGTTTGCCTCTAGGGGCGAGAAGGCGAGGCCAGCTGACTTTGCAGTCGCAAAGTCGTCCTTGTTGGTCCAGAATGGAAACAGGTACACTGTGCCCTTGAGCTTCCAGGGTGCTGGGACATGAGTGATGTCGCCAGGTGGTGATGCCATGTTGCGCAACGTTCTTTGAATACACTTGTCGGTCTCTTCCAATGATCAATCCAGTCTCGAATACGCGTTTGAGAAGCCTATTGACGAGAGATTTGGAGGTCAGACAATGTCTTCACTCTTCAGCGCCGTGACAGTCACGGTAGCAGAAGTGTGGGGTAGAGACGACTTATAAGCGTGGACGACAAATGCGGCAATCCGCTCGTGCACTCGTTCACGCTTGACCTGCTATGCCGGCTTGGCATGCATCTCAGGTAGGTACCCTCATCTGAGCTATGGGCCACAGCAATGGTAACACACAGAGCATGAAGCATGCATGGCCAACCTTGGGAATGGGCCTACCCCATTTCGTGTCTCCAGTTGGACAGAAGTCCCCGGTGCGATGTACCGTGTACCAGAGATGCGCTCATGTAAGAGGCGAAGGTGGTGCGGATTGCATGTTGGAAAGTTGCAAAGCGAACCGAGGTTGCGAATAATGTGACAGCTACAAGCAAATCGGACCAGCTTCCTAGAAAACAATCCTAAATCCACTAAAACCCAAAGACCACTTCAATTTTCCACCCAGATATAAAATATGTCCTACAACCAATACAAAAAACTCGCTGTTTGAAGCTCGGGATGCCTACTAGGCTAAGCGCGAGAATGCAGATAGGGTATGCAGATCACGACAAGCAAGATGGATTTCTGAACTCCCACAAACACGGGCGCAACCTGCTCACGAAGCCCAAATGCTTAATGAGTACAGAAACGCCGAATGGAAAAGAGCAAGAAGAGCTGATTAAGACAACAAACCTTACCTATGTGAGAAGAAACATGGCGAGTCTAAATTGCGACATCGGCGACATCCAATTCAGCCTACCCTATGGCGCTTGAGTCATCATTATCAAAATTGCATCCAGTTCAAGTCCACGGAAGTCTTGAACAAGGCACTCTGCCATCACATCATCAGCGGAGAAATCTTCGTGCTTCTCACTGCTTCTCATGTCTCGCCAGTGTTTACCAAACACGCATCCTCAAAATTGCACATCCACCAAAGTTGATCAGCCGCTCTTACATGTATACGTGAACTCAATCAGCACATTTTCTCCAAGAACCACGGTTTCATCATGAGTGCCGACGAATCCATCGAGACCCTGCTGAAATGGGCCTCGAATAACTCAATAACTCTCAATGGCATACAGCCAGAGGTTCTGCCAGGTAGAGGTATTGGTATACTAGCAACCCGGGACATAAAGGTAACGAAACCCTCCTGGCCCCATCTCACACACCAACCATTGACAGTCACCTATCTAGGCAGGCGAAGACATTCTACAGGTGCCTACACCCCTCCTCCGCACATTTGACAGCACTCCAAAGACAATAGTCTCTCGTCTCGCGGGGGCCACTGTCCACGCCATCCTCGCCACGGCTCTGTCCCTGGACATGAACAACCCGCCAGAGGACTTTCTGCCCTGGAAAGCCGTCTTTCCCACAAAGGCCGACATCCAGACGCTCATGCCGCTTTGCTGGCCTTTGGAACTGCAAGACCTCTTGTCAGACACATCACAAGACCTTCTATCCAAGCAAAGAGCCAAATTTGAGAAAGACTGGGCGCTCGTATCAAAATCCTACCCCGATATGTCACGAGAAGACTACCAGTACGCATGGCTACTGATCAACACACGGACATTCTACCACACCACTCCACGAACGAAAAAGTCACTCCTCAAAGATGATAGGATCGCGCTACAGCCGGTCGCCGACCTCTTTAACCACTCTCCTGACGGCTGCACCGTTTCGTACTCGTACCAGGGCTTCACCATCACGACTACAAAGCCAGCTTCAAAGGGCGAGGAGCTCTTCATCCGTTATGGATTTCACTCGAATGACTTTCTCCTGACAGAGTACGGATTCATCCTTGAGTCTAACACCTCGGATAGCGTGTGTCTGGATAAGTACATCAAACCTCTGCTGAATAAAGAGAAGAAGAGTATGCTCGACGGACGTGGCTACTGGGGGCGATACATGCTTGGCAGAGATGGAGCGTGCTACCGCACGCAAATTGCCTTGCGAACATTGGTACTGAGAGAATCCCAGTGGTTGATGGTGCTTGATGGTCTGAGGGGGGAGGACGTTGACCAAGACGCTGTCAATGCCATCTTGCTCAAGGCACTGAGGCAATATCTGAAGGACATTGAGGTGGTCAAGGCAAAAGTCAACGATGCAAGCACGGGTGACATTACACGAAACACGCTGCGAGATCGTTGGCAGCAGATCCAAGATCTCATAGAAGCCACGGTGAAAGAGATAGCATGAGCTCATGTCAAAGATTCAAATTCCCAAATGCTCCATATGGTCGTGGCGCCAATAACTCTCTCACGATGCAAACGCCCTACTTATACATGGGTTAACTGCTCTTGTCGCCATAGATGACAAGTCATGTCAAATATGCCAAGAGCTCCGACCCACGCTTGACGTGTGAACCGGAACTCCAGATCATCATCATTTCAACCTTTCAGTGTAGCTGTGCAAAAGATCTGCTTATTCCGGGCGTGGGCGTTTGGCGCCGTGAGGGTTGCCCCAATCACCACCGCCACCACCCTGGTTCTGGCCAAAGCCACCAAAGTTGTTGAAGTTGCCGGGCATGCCTTGAAATCCTGCAGTAGCGTCAGTCAGCGAGCTCTCCCCTCCGTTCCAGATCGGTAAATGGCGATCTCTCATGCGCGGCGGCACCATCCGAGCTGAGCTGCCCAGATAGGTCTGGCTTCCAACAAGAGCCGGTGCGAAAGGATCCTGCCGCCCGTCTTGGCAATGACAATGCAGAAGCTCACTTACCAGGCATACCGTTAGCACCCATCATCCCCATGCCCATTGCGCCGGGCATTCCCATGTTCATACCGCCCATGGGGTTCATGCCCATCATGTTTCCTCCACGGCCACCTCTCATGCCGCCTCCTCGCATACCGCCGCCCATCATGTTGCCGCGGCCAGCGTTGAACGCAAAGTTACTACCACCACCACCGCCGCCCATGCCGAATCCGCCGCCGCCGCCCATGTTGTTATTGTAACCGCCGCCTCCGCCAAAATTGCGATTGTAGTTGTTCTGTCCCATGTTGCCGCGGCCTCCGCCATAGCCCCCGCGCCCACGGAAGCCTCCACCAGAGTTGTAGTTCCCCCGTTCGTTGTACGAGCCTGGCTGGGCTGACCTCTGCTGGTCCTTACCCCGGGCGGGGGCATCCTTGGGCAGGGTTCGGAACGGATTCATGTTCGGGTTCCAGTACTGTGCCGAGATCTTCTTCTGGCCGAGATGGCCACCGTCCGCGGGCATCTTGTCGATCAGGTGTTTCGCCGATGTCGCGTCGTGAGCGGAGTTGAATTCAAGGTATATTTGCCTGCGTTTGTTAGCATGTTGCTCCAACCGCTCACAGTTCTGGGCCACAAACCCTTTGCTTTTGCCGTTCACTTTGTGCTCGCTGAAGGACATGTCTTTGATGCCTGCTTCGCATCCACCCTGTCGCAACCAACCGCGGATATCGTCATCTGTCGTCCACCAATTGAGCTCGGAAATCATCAGCGCGGTCGTGGCGTTGGGATCAATAGACCCTTGTTCATCATTGCCTTGATCATAGGTCTGCTGATTCTTCGAATGCTCGTGGTCGCGGTCGTGGTCTTCGTGTGCTTGTTCGTGATGCGCATCGGCGTGCTCGCCGTTTGCATGGTGTTGCTGATCGCCCCCTGAGCTGTGTTGCTGTTGGTCATTACCAGCCTCGCCATAGTAATCGATCTCGTAGTCCTCCTCCGCCATGATGCAGGCTGGTATGCAAACACTGGTTGTCAACAGTGCTTTGCAAGGGGAAGGCGACTGGTGAGGTCAAGAAGGTTGGCTGCAGTTATTATATGTATGTTATTATGTGTGCTCCTGTGCGAGATACAAATGAGGCTTTCCGGAACCTTTGATGGTCATCAGCAATCCGTGTTCTCCGTCGAATGTCGAGTGCGCTTCGCCTTGGAGTGTTCAGTTCGCCGTTGCAGAATACGTACAGGAAGGCCCAACGCTCTCTAACGAAGAAGTTCGCTCCGCGTCTCCCAGGCTGTCCTATCTCAAAAAGGATTGAGAAGAAGCGCAACAATAATGATACAGGATCAGCTCGAACTGGCGTCGCGCTGGGAGGTTTGATGCGGCTGCAGCACAGCTTTCGGCCGCGTGGGCTCTTCTTAGTGTTACCGTACACCTCGCTGCTCTGATGAATAGGTACAAATGCTTTTCTCGCAGCCCAATACGCGAACCTCAACCTTGCTCAATGTCGATCGGCGTCGCTATTGTCGTCGTGGCGGCGGATGCCGTTTGTCGAGCGAAATGCAGAAAATGGGTTTTGATGGTCAAATGGAAAGCAAGCTTTAGGTACCTTAGATAACGGAAGGTGACGAGCGTCCCGTGTGCGATTGGGGGACCGGGGTCTATCTTCCGGCAGGCAGAGAATTTGGAGGCGCTGCAGGTGAGAAGCTCTGCAGACGCGAGAGCTGGATTAGTGGGTTATGCGGTGAGATGCCGTTCGCGTGATGGTCTCGGTGAGAAGCAAGCGCGCAGTTTAGACTTGGGGATTGACGATCATTGAACGAGGAGCAGTTTTGCGGAGTTGATCACGGTGACGGAACTGGGCCGGGTGACGACTGGAGTGGATCGCAGTCTCGCAGAGGTGTCGTGTGTCTGGAACCCCAGCGCGAAAGATGCTGTTGGTCCAGTCAGTTCGCTAATGGGGGCTTGATGAGGACACAAATATGAAATAGTGAAACGGCCTGGCATTGATGTGTACGAGGTACGATTCGACAAGATTTGAGATGCAATGGGCCCCAAGCTCTTGACTTGACAATTTCACGCCAACTCAGGTCAGCTCTTGCTCCGTTGAGCCTTCTTCGTTGCATGCCTCTTTCCCCCAATCTGGGCAGCGGGGCGCTAGGACAGCTATAGCTCGGAGCAATGATGATCCGCCCCTTCCCCATGTCTCCAATTCGAGGTCGAGCCAAGTGGTCTCAGATGGATCAACCGGACTAAGCCCGACGCCAGGGGGCCCCAACACTGGCCGATCCAGTCTTGAGAACACGTCGCTGCGGTGGCCAAATTAACCCCAGAACCGCTGCAGAGGTCCCTGAAATCTGTCGCCAAACCACCACCTCCCAATTCCCAAACACCACGCGACAAACGAAGCTTTCCATCATTTATCACAATGGCCGGCGATCAGGTTCAAGAGCTCCTCGAGGCTCCCTCTGAATTTGCAAAGAGCGGCATCCAGTTCATGCGCCGCTGCACCAAGCGTACGATGCGAATCCCCTACCATGGCCCCCGAGTTGCAACATGGACTAACGCGGTGTAGCTGACAAGGCGGAATACCTGCGTCTCTGCCAGGCTGTCGGTGTTGGTCTGGTGATCATGGGCGCTGTCGGATACATTGTCAAGCTGAGTACGGCACCGCGGCCCTCCCCCTTCTCGCCACGTTGCGCGATCTATGCTAACCCACGTGCTCAGTTCACATGCCTCTCAACCGAGTGCTAGTCGGTGGCGCGTAAGGGAGAACGAAAGGAGGATGTTGTGACGAACTCGGGCGAGGACTGCCCATCCGACGGGGCGATAATACCATGTGCGGAGACTGGGCGTTGGGTTACAGGTGGAAGCATACGGGCGGCGCGAAACCTCGGCACTGCTCCATTCAATACATGTCATTTGTTTTTCGCGGTCAAGATTCATGCTGGGCTGAAAGATCAAGCATGTATACCTTACATCCCATTCTTGATACACAGGCTATGTAGAATATGGTCTCCATTTGCGCAACCACTGGGGCTTCGGATCAATAGGCCTCTTCCCACTCAGGTTCGCGCATCTTGGGATCATAGTTGACGGACATTGGCGGGTCGCCTTCATCATTCAAGCCCTCATTGAAGGAATGTAGCGAACAGGTACCCCTCGCAAGGCTGTATCCATTCCACGCGGATGCTACTTCTGTCAGCTTCTTTACCTGAATCTCAAGACACGATTTACTTACCAACGAGGAAAGGCGCATTGGGGTGCCAGCTGGCGTCACGCACGCAAGTTGACCACGAACCGCCGTCGTCAAAGCGGTAATATCTCCGGGCGCGGCCCCCGTCTCGCTGGCGCGAGTTCTTTGTGGCCTTCTGGACGTCGATAACCCGGGCCAGCGTGGCATCCATGTTCCATACGTACACCTTGCCATCTCTGCTGCCCGAGTACACATAGCGCGAGTTGGTCGCATTAGGCGGGGAGAAATGGCAGCGGATGAGGGTGTTGAGCACCTTGTGCCCCCGGAACGTGACGACGGAGTTGTCGTGGGGATGGGGATCCCAATCCTCCTCGTCATATCGACCCATGCGGTAGTCGTAGCTGCTGTAGCGCGTGTGTCTCATTGGATCCAACTCGCGGAATTGGCGTCTGGACATGACCATGCGCACGTCCCAGAGCTTCATGCTCTGATCCTTGCCATTGCTGAGAATGTATCGGCCGTCGCCCTTGCTGTCAATGTAGGTAATCCCCTCGACGTGTCCGACAAAGGCGCCGACCTCTCGTCTATCACCCATACTCCTGCGGTCCCACACCTTGACTGTGGCATCGTCTGAGCCGGAGTAGATGATGTGCGGCGAGGACTTGTCCGCAAAACAGACAGCGTTGACGTCGTTCGAGTGGCCCTCGATGTGATGTAGCACCCTCCGAGACTCAATGTCATATACCACTATCGAGTCGCCGTTGGTTCCAGCTACCAGCTCTCTCCCGTCGCCAGAGAAACGCACGGAGAAAATACCCGTGAACCCTCTTGCTCGGTCCCATTGCCCACGCCGGGCTGGATGGTCTTCGCTCAAATCGAGGTTGTACGGATCTCCGGTATCCAGGGGGTCTGTGGGTGCGATGCAGACCAGTGGCGAGATGGATGTATATGCTAGCCATTTGTTGTCCGGACTGAGGGAGGCATCTGTCAAGGTCCATTGGCCCCAGGGATAGTGCACCGACTTGTAGTGTTTCCAATTGTACGGATTCGACGTATCGTACATTCGCACCTGGAAGTCTTGGCAGACAGAGTAGAAGAAGTTACCGTCGTCAGAGAATTGTCCCGAATAGACAGGATCATCGTAATGAATGATGTTCTCGGCTTGTGTGGTGGGTAGGAGGCTCTGTGCCAGGAGTCCATTGTTTCGTCTTCTAGCGTCGTAGTCGACGGTCCCGAGTTCTCGGTCAAGTATGCGCCTTGATACCTGTTTCCGCATGCGCCGGTCGTATGCCCTCTCGTTTGAGCCAAAGACGCCCGATCGCATAAGCTTCTCGCCCTCGATACTGGGTACTTTGGGGAAGCGATTGGGGTCTTTGGGTTGACGTCGGCCTCTTCTCAAGATTTGTGACAACGGCGATGGGTCATCTTCATTGTCTATATCGGCTGCGAGCTGTTCAGGATCCCCTAAGAGGGTGAGAATCTGATTCCTGCTCCAGTGGCCGCTTCTAGCAGCTACGGGGTGTCAGTAGAGGAATACCTTGGATAAAAACTTCGCAGCTCACCTTGTAGAATGGCCAACAGAGGAACTGTTCCTTGTAATTCAATCCCATCATCATCTTCATCTTCGTCTCCAGCGTCGCCCACCATGACCTCAAAGTTGAGGTCGCCCATATCGTCGTCGTCATCATCATCTTCGTCTTCCTCCTCGTCTTCCTCATCCTCGTCGCCTTCCTCGGCATCGAAGAAGTCAATAATGTCGTCGTCATGTTCGTGGGAGACTGGGGCATTCAACCAGGCAGGGTTATAATCCTCGTCATCTTCATCCTCATCATCCTCTTCTTCATCCTCGCCTGACCCAGCGAGAACGGCCATCATATCTGCCTGCTCGTGTGGCAAAAGCCTATCGTCCACATCATGATATTCAGACGAAACCTCGCTGTCAGATGCTGCGGCGCTGCTGCCTCGGGGCGCTCCGCCCGGAGGATTGGTATCTTGCGGGTGACCGCTCATTACGATTGGTGAGTGTACTGTGTAACACAGAATAAACGGACTCGCAAAATCAGCGGTGGAACGTCGTAGCGTGAATATATAACAGCGATTTCAATGTCCGCTAATCATGAAGAACGCATGCCCGGCATCCCGCATTGTACGAGGTCAGGAAAGTGGTGAACGCATGATGTTAGTTAGGCCATTGGAGATGCTTGGGGCTCTGACGCCATGGAGTCGCTGGAGACGGCGGGGAGCTCTCCCCGGAGATAAGCCCGCCTCCGATGTCAGCTTGCTTCATAAGCGAAATAAAGCTGCAAGGAGCTGGTTTTTATACTTGTAGAATTAACGGCTGGACCTGCGAGCGACCTTTCGTGTTTCTTGAGCTTGAGAAACATTACAGCCTCCCAATACCAACTGGCAAACACGGGATGACGGGTAGCGCCTTGTACGACAGCTGATATGGCTAAGGTACCTACGCACTACTCTTTCGTGTGAGATAACGCGACCCGACCGACTGAGATACAGCATCAAGCCCGGAGCTGCAGTGATTTCAAAAACTGACTGAATGTTGAAAATCTGATGCAGCGTAATCAGGTACCAAAGTGAACCCTTTGTTCGCTCCCAAGACCATATGTGTGGCTGAAGGCGAGATTGCTTTGCCACGCGCTAACGTGCCTCAGTATAAGTGCCCTAGTTAGGGGTCTAATCTCAGCTTCGAGAAGACTTGAAAAGCTTTCATAAGTCCATTGAGAGATTGAGTTTCAATCAAGTAGTCAATGATAGACATAAATAAAAAAGTAGGGCTCGATAGCGAAAGACTTTCCTCCCATGCGCACCGTAGATGAGACTTTCGCAACTTGAAGCGCGCGTACTCTACGGAGATGCAGGACGCGTAGGTGGACCCACCTGTGGCTGTGCGCCTCTCTATCCTTCTTTCGTCCCTGATTTAGACAGAACATGATATTCTCCCATCCCAAGACTCAAGGCTGCTCGAATTGTTGATCGCGCCGAGCCTTGTTGGTAACCTTTGCATTCTGTTCTGTCTTTCACTCAATTTTTCTTGTTTTTCGAGCTTGCACGAGCAGTGACGATACCCGACGCTTCATCAACCAGAGCCAGCAGCTGCGTGAGAAGCTGGCATCATCCCCTCAACCCTAGCGCCGACCCCTAATAAGCTCGACTAAGCACGCGAGTCGTTTTACGAGGTCAACGCGCCAAACTTCACCACGATGAAGCCTGTCAAGCACTCGTCACTGCTTCTTCTCCTATTACCAGCTTTTGCGACTGCCCTCGGCGACCCGATCGGCGACGCGCGCGATCTGGACACGTCTGCCATTGTTGCTTCTGACGAGGCCGCTGGACACGTCGATCCCAGTGACCGACGAGAAACGCCAACCAAAGATGCACCCGTGGATGGCAGAGATGGGAAGCCCCATTTAGGGCCATTCGTCGGCTCGGACAGCACTGGCAATGGCGACCAGGGTCTCCCCCCGTTAAAGGGTCGTCCGGATGACTACACTGTCGTCGACGGGAAGAAGATACCAAAAACGAACGACGGCGTTATGTTCGACAAAAACCGCGATCGACCTCAAGAGGGCACCACGGGCACGGAAGGCGGCGTCACAGAGAAAGAAAAGACACGCAAGGAACGAGAAAGCCAGCTCGGCGCACGATTGCAAGCGCAACCCGAATCTCCCAAGGAGCAGCCGCCGTTGCCGCATAGCGAGGAAGAGAAGATGGCGGGCAGCGCAACGCAGGGCAAAGATTCCGTGGCCGACGAGAAATCATACACCGGATTCGAGGTACGAGCTGCCAGCGAGCTTGACGGATGCCCAAAAATGCTGACTACCTCAGAAACCGGACGACCTGCCCGAGACAGGAGCCAACCCTCCCCCTGTGCCTGAATCGGCAACGAAATCCCACCTGGACCTCGCGGGCGACCCTGACACGCACACGACCGCCCCTGAAGAAGATGACGATGGCTTGATCCAGCCATTCCACTCCTTCGTGCTGTCACTGACCATGATTCTGGTGTCCGAGGTTGGCGACAAGACATTCCTCGTCGCAGCCCTCATGGCCATGAAACACGACCGGATGGTGGTTTTCTCGGCTGCTTTCGGTGCTCTGCTGGTGATGACCGTGCTGTCGGCTGTTCTTGGCCATACCCTGCCGGCTCTCCTCCCACGACGTCTGACTAGCTTTGCTGCTGCGTTGCTTTTCTTTGTGTTTGGCGGCAAGCTGCTTCGCGAGGGGATGGAGATGGACCCAAACGAGGGTGTCGGCGCCGAGATGAGTGAAGTCGAGCAAGAGTTGGCCGAGAAGGAGAGGGAGATGGGTCGCAACGGTCCAGAGGACCCCCACACGCTGGAAATGGGGCTCAACGGACGCAGGTCACGATCCAAGACTAGAATGTCGTCGCCCCCAAGGTCTCCGTCTCAATCGCCCCCGAGAACGTCTGCCGGAGCCAGCGCTCTCACGGGAGCATTGCAGGGCATGGGAAACCTGTGCTCTCTGCTGCTCAGCCCTGCGTGGGTACAGACGTTTGTGATGACCTTTCTGGGCGAGTGGGGTGACCGGAGCCAGATTGCTACCATTGCCATGGCTGCTGGACCGGATTACTGGTGGGTGACGCTGGGGGCCATGGTTGGCCATTGCTTCTGCACAGGTGCGGCCGTCATTGGAGGCAGGGCTATCGCAGGGCGAGTCAGCCTTAAAGTTGGTGAGTGAAGCAGTCTGCGCCAGAGGGACTGGCAATTGTGAGACTTGAACTAACAGCGTGCAGTTACCATTGGCGGCGCAGTGGCATTTCTCGTTTTTGGATTCATCTACCTCATCGAGGGCTTCTATGCCTGATGCATTGGACCGTCCGCTTCAATATCGCGCTTTTTCACCATTTTTCTACTTGTAATTCACAAGCATCGCCGGACGACGGCCCATCTTTTGTTTCATTCACTAATGCTGTTGGCGGGAATGGTAAAAGAAAACCACGGCGTTTATGATCACTTTGAGCTGTACACTAGGGCGAGCCCACGTTTATGAAAGCTAGAGCAGGATTAGACTATGATGAAGGGGCTGAACGAATGTTCGAGTACCATTGTTGCTTATGTATGTTTGCACTCTTTGGGACAACCTCACAACATCTATCTGCTCCAACTCCGAGTCCTTCTCTGTCATCTTCTGTGTCTGACACTATCGGGGCCCAGGATGATCGACAGCTTGCCCCTAACAAGCGTGAGATCAGCGCGCGGGCGGCAGACGTCCCCGGTCTCCGAGTGGGCATGACGCAATGGCAAATGTCCAATCGCCGTGCGTTCAGTACGACACAGCCAATCCTACGTATAATTAGGCAGAACACTTCACTGCCATCGCCTCCTTACCTATGCACAAAGCTCTCTCGCCTTCAATCAGCCTTGTCGGGTCCTCCAGGTCCATCGTGAGCCAGAACACATGCACAGATCGACCGTATCTGTCCATCTCGTGGCTGTACCTCTCGGGGCTGACCGTCCTTGTTAACCAGTCTGTGTCCAGTCCTCAGACGACTGTTCAGCCTGGGGAGATTGGCGATATTGGAATCTGGATGATATAATACAAGCCTGTTACGTGCTAGTTGGATATTCACATACAGCTGGAAAGCCAAGATCTTTCCAAGCCAGCCACCGCCGCTCATTTTTCAGCCCTACCTTAACATCCCAATATGGTCAAGACCAAGGGTCAGGGGCAACCAGGAGGCAACGCCCCCAAACGAGCCCCACACAAGAAAGTCAGAACGGGTTGCAAGACATGCAAGTACGTGCGTCCTTGTCCTTGTGCCAGCCAAGATGTGCCGCTAATGCCTTTCTTGCTCGCAGGATCCGTCGCATTCGATGCGACGAAGCTAGACCAACCTGCAACAAGTGTACATCAACGGGCCGTAAGTGCGACGGATACGCTACCAGCCCGTCGTACCCATTGCCCGGACAGGGGCCGTCTTCTGCCGCCACGAATCTGTTATTGAGCAATGGTGGGCCCAGAAGTCTGTCCTCCTCCGTGTCCTTTGAGTCCATGAGCATCTCGCCAGGACCCAGTCCGACCCCAGGGGATCGCCTGGGGGCATACCTCGCGAAACAGGTGGGCCCTATCACAGGCATGTCTCTCAACCTGCCGTACTGGAAGTACCTTCCCAGTCGGTTGGACAACAGTCAGGCCTTATGTGCCTGCCTGACGGTCTTCTGCAACAGCTGGTTGAACTACAAGACAGGGCTCCCACCGCGTCAGCTCATCGATCCAAAGCTCTATGGCCGAGCCCTCAGAAGCTTGCAGGCCGCTATAGATGGGCCAGAACAGCTCAAAGTGGAGACCCTCGCTTCGATTGTCATCTTGCACCGGATCGAGACTCTGTTCGACTTGATACGAGGCTCGCATGTCTCGAACCATGCCAAGGGACTCATCGGCCTGTTGCAGAAGAAGGGGTACCCCAATCTCGACGATCCACTGGAAACGCACCTCCTCGTGGATATGCAAGCGGCAATGGTGTCTCACTGGCTCGTCCACCGGGACGTGAACTTTGTGCATCAGTCAGGTTGGTCGGACGTCTTTAAGCAATGTGCAGTCGTCGTTGCAGCGGCAGGTGACGACGGGGGGCTCAACTTGGCGCCATTCCACGAGGTCGACAGAGCACTCGGTTCCTGGGCCGACATATGCCATGATGTACGCGCCATATACAACATGTCCGATCGCGAAGCCGCCAAGCTCGAGGCCGCTCGTAAAGAAGACGAGATACAGCAGATGCTCGACGAAGTGCGTGAGAGCTCCCAACCGCGAATCGAGTACATGCACGCAAACGGCGGCATTGAAGAGGTCGCTGACCCGACATCGCCCAGCGGCTACGCATACGACTTTCCAACAGACAAGTGCTTTGAGATATTGCTGTCGTACTGCACAATCTGTCTCATCCTCGTCAAGGTCGTGGCTGCGCTGTCCTCAATACGCGATAAGCCCAACCCGAGGGCTACTATGGAGCATAGGCAATATTGCTCCCAGATGGCCATGTTCATCCCGTGGCTACGTCGCCAGGGGGCGCTCGCTTCTCAGCTGTACCTGAGCTCGTTCTGCCTCGCTCACGAGGGTGCCACCGAGGCAGAGAAGGAAGCGATCCGGATGTTCATCGCCGATACAGACAACTACAGGCAACGGTTCCCACGAGGTGTGGGCAAGCAGGGGCCCTACTGCGATTATGTTGCGCGGTGCTTGACAGGCAGGCAGGACTTTGACCTGGCGATGAGAGGCGACACCTTCCAGGCGGACGAGCAATGAGCAGTGCTGTCGAATGAGGCGCGTTTGGTAATGGCGCTCTCGAAGCAAGAGCATGTAGTGTTTGAATAGTTTGAATGCAGGCTCGCAAAGCTCCTTGGCTTTTCCTAGTCGGACCTCGATGTGCCGAGCTACACGCCTTCAAAGTTCAGACAACCTTCTGGGAGTCTGCTATTCGCGCCACTCCCGAGAGGGCTGCAAGTCTGCAACTGGCTGCGGATATAAGGAGCCATGAATCAATCGGCTGCGGCGCATCCGATCAAACAGTCGCAAGCACATCCAAACCAACGTTAAGAGTCTATGATTTCGACACTGGTCCATCATCATCATCATCATCATCATCGGAGAAAATGCGCATAGGTCCGTCTATCTATCGAACAATGACATCAGCACATCTTCCCCCCGCCAAAGCTAGTAGCTACCCCACTTGGAGCTCGCCGACTTAGTGAAGCTATTGGGGTATTATTACATCGTACATCCGTCTCTCAGACCCGTCCACGCTCACTCAACATCTCTCTTCAGAAACAAAGCACTCTGACTTCATCTCATACCATACCCTTCACCTCAATCGCACACAAGATGTCGGCCATGGAAGCTTCCCACGGACACAGCAAGCCTTGCTGCAACATCCCTCCTGTCGTCAGCAAGGGCTACCAGGCCAAAGGCTCCTATGTAGATATCGGCGGCTACAAGACCTGTGAGTTAATCATGCTGGCTCACCACCAAGCCGAGACTGGCGGGCGCTGACAGACTGCAGACGTGACCGGCCCCCAGGACGCCGACAAGGCCATTGTGGTCATCATGGACATTTTCGGCTTCTTCGAGCAGACACTCCAGGGCGCCGACATCCTCGCCACATGTGACGAGAAGCAAAAGTTCAAGGTGTACATCCCCGACTGGTTCAAGGGCAAGCCTTGCCCCATTGACATGTGAGACTCTCCCCGTGGTTCTCCTTGGCGGACTTGAGGCTAACGCCAGCTTGTAGCTACCCCCCTGACAACGACGACAAGAAGAAGCAGCTGGGCGAGTTCTTCCAGACCTTCCCCCCTCCCAAGATCGCCGACCAGGTCCCCGGCTACGTCGATGCCATCAAGTCCAAGGACTCCATCTCTAAGTTTGGCATCCTGGGTGTATGTTGCTCCAAGACATTGAAACATGCTGTGTCCTACATACTAACAAAAATCAGTTCTGCTGGGGCGGCAAGGTCGCAGCCCTCGCCACCAAGGCATCCACCAACCCCTTCACCGTCGCTGGCTGCGCCCACCCCGCCATGGTCGACCCCGCGGATGCCGAGGGCATCAAGGTTCCCTTTGTCATGCTCGCCTCGGGCGACGAGCCGGCCGACGACGTGAAGAAGTTTGAGACGGCGCTGGGTCAGACGACAAAGCACGTCGAGATCTTCTCGGACCAGATCCATGGATGGATGGCGGCGCGCGCGGACCTGAACGATGACAAGGTCAAGAAGGAGTATGAGCGTGGCTACAAGACTGTCTGCCAGTTCTTCTGTGACAACATTTGATAAGCGTAATCTGAAAAGTATGTTTGTTCGTTCATTCGTTCATTCATTCGTCGATACATTATGAGCCCATGAATTCCGGCCTCTCTATCCTGTCAGTACGCTCGGGCTGAATGTCATGGCCTTTTGCACAATGGGCCTTGGGGTCTCGCTCTCCTTTCTAGGGGGCTCGCGACTCCTCTCTCCGAATGCGATGGCGTCTTCAATGTCCAAGAGCTCGTACTGCCCCAACTCAAGACGATTCCCCTTTTTGTCTCTCTTGGTAGCCGTGCAGATCATGAAACCGTCCAAGACGTTGACCAGATCCAGGTCGACATCTTCCAACAGCCGCCCCTGGAACCAAATCTCCGTCTGGCTGATGGGCGCGTCCTCCGGCGGGGCAAAGTACCGCATCTCCAGCCGCTTCAGCCACGGGGCGAGGAGCGCCTCGCCGGTCATCTTGACATAGGCTTCCCGCAGACACCACAGCGTGTAAAAGTACCGCAGGCGGTGGTCCAGGTCCTTGAACGGCAGACGGTTCAGGCTGGTGCACTCTGGCTGACTCAGCACCTCTTCGTGCATGCTGACGTACTCCTTCCATCCGTCTTTGCTGATCAAACCGAGGTCCTTGTCACGCCGCTCTGTGGGACACACAATGTCCACGCCAACACTCATGCCAGGCTTTGGCCGCACCGCGGCAATCAAGACGACGAGACCAGCTTGGTGCGTGACGTTGAATATCACAGGCTCCGAGCCGTCGGGGGCTATGTAGACTGGTTTCGTGTTCTTGTTTCGTGTTGGCGTCGCGGCGTCCCAGGCGCATGGCGCGTAGCGCGAGATGAGGTACCATTTGAGAAGGCGTGAGACAAGGGCCATCTTGGCGTCTTTGACGTGGACGTATTTGAGCACGTCGACTTGCTCTTTTTTGGGGAGCAGATCCAGAGCTCGCTTTGCCTAAGCCCAGGTCAATCATTTTCTCTTCACTTTTCACCATGCTCAGCGTAGGAGCACCCACGTATGTTGTCAGCTGCACGGTCCGCAGAGCTTTGGGCCACAGTTTCCTGGTGTCGACGACCCATTGTATCACCAATGTGCCATCCTCTTGTCGCCTTGCGCTCATACTAGGGCGCCGCTTGCGTTCGAGGTGGTTCGTCGGCGGTTTGAGGATGGAAGACAGCGTCGACCGTGAGAGAACGGGACACGAAACGCGCCGATGAATCTGTCTAGGCCGTGGAGGCGCAGACGATATACTACCGCTGCGGGTGGACATGACGGGGAGTCCGCAGCTTGTATACGGCGATTCTCGATTCGTATTCACTGAGTGAGCGAGTGTGATGCGCTGTAGGATACAACATGAGGTGATGATGGCTGACACGGACGAAATGCATGTAGCGATGAGATTTGGTGGAGGGGCAGATCAAGCGGAGGTGGGGGTGGACGATCTTGGCGCGGCCGCTGACGGAGGGCTTCCAGCTGCCGGCGCATGTATAGAAATTGAACTTTTATCTCCTCTTTTCACGTCGAGAGAGTAAGCTCTTCTTGGACCTGCGGTCTTTGCATATTTGAGCTGGTTGGCCTGTTCTGGCGTTTAGAGAGGGCCTATGGTGCCAGTGCTGGACAGGGACTGGAACTATTGTAGCAAGGTCACAAAATATGTAGGTCACGAAAAGGGGGGAGCTTGTTTGTGAGAAAGCAATTGACTTTTCTCGTCTACTATTTACCTATCTAAGTTACGTACCACGTGGACCGCATAAGGCCACAATATCCCATCATGTCCCCCACTCTCTGATCCATCCACATTACGTCCCGTCCGTCTATCAAAAGCAAAAAACGCCTGTCCGTAACAAAGAAAATCGCCAGTCATGGTGGTCTATCGTAGATCTCTTGTCAAAGGCCCCAGCAAAATCAGAACCCCGTGCTGGGAGAGTAGAGCACCCTTTAGCCCTCAGTAACTTCACCCGCGGTATCTCCAGCCTCAGCATTGCCGCCACGGATGGGCAAAGCCTTCTCAGGGGAGTTGAGAGCCCATTCAACAGCTTCGATGACGTCCTTGACGGTCTGGTCGGGGGTCTGGGTTGGAATGGTGCCAGCGCGGTAGACACCAGTCTCGACGAGGATGGAGCGCCAGTGATAGCTACCCAGGTTCTTGAAGGTGTTGGCGCCGGCAATGTCCGACTCGGGGTTGTCGCCAATCATGAAAACAGTGGTGACATTGGCGCCGTCCAGAGCTGGGTCGGCAGCGATCAAGTCCTTCAGAGCACGTTCTCCGTACTCGTAGGTCGTGCGCGTGGGCTTGCCGCAAGTGGTGTACTCCAGCTCACAGGCGCCCTTGGTGGCGTGGTGCCAAATGCCGAGCAGGGCCTCGCGGAAGCCGCCCTGGGCAAGGCGAGGGTTCTCGTGCTTGGTGGACCACTCAAAGTCGGGGTTGCAAAAAAACAGCTTGGGCTGCTCATCTTGCAGAAAACCTTTGTTAGCAAGAGCCGGGTTGTTGTTCTTGTCGGAACGGGTGTTGACAATACCTTTGGAGGACAGCAAAAGGTCGAGGGTGACCTGCAGGTCCAGGCACCAGTCGCGAGGGGAGGACCAGACCATGATGGCGGCAATGCGAAGGGGCTGGGTGTCGTCGCCCTTGCGGCCAAACTCTTCATGGTGAGCCTTGGTCATCTCGGGGAACGGATGAACGTGCTCATCCTGCATCATGAGGTCAGAAGAGGTGACAACCTTGCGAAAGCCGTACTCATTGGCCACCTGGCGGATGTTGTCGCCATGGCCACCCAGGACAAGGACAGTCTTGTCCTTGTAGTCGTCGACGAGGGCGCGGAAAGGGGTGTGGGACTGGACAATCTGGGCCTCGTCAAAGGTGATGTCGCCGAGGCGAGACGCAAGCTTCTCCAGGTTGACTTTTTCGGTGACGCCGCCCGAGTTAGTCAGGAAGATGAATGGGATTCCATGGTCCTGTAGATAACGGAGGGTCTCACGGGCACCGGCAATGGGGTTCTTACCATTGACCAGCACGCCGTCAATGTCAAAGGCAAACGCAACCTTGTTGGGTCCAGACATACTGCGAGGCTTCTCCGTGTGCAAGTTGAACGATGGTATGTTGTTGTTTCTGTTGATGCAAGTCTGGACGATGGTCTGTAGTTGTTGTGTGTCTGTCTTGAGAGAGTGTCTTGAGAAAAAAAGAAAGAAAAGGAAAAAATCGAATTCTTCGTCCGTGGTCGAAGTATTTAAACTCAGGGGCTGAAGCTCGAATCACTGTTCTTCGCTGTCCGAGTCCAAGTGAAGGGACGATGGTTGTACAGGACCTGTGCATCGCCTCCATTTGCCTTTCGTTCCAGATCTCGTCTGAACAGTGAGGAATGGCCTCATGTACCCACGGTTGTTGAGTATTCTGGCTGCCGCCATGTTCTCTTTCGTTCAACGTTGGGGGTCTGTCTCTTCACTGCGAGTCGTACAACCGGTTCGTACAGAGTTCCAGAGAGAACATCCGCGAACAGTAAACAGCTCGAACAGTGTTCAAATTGTATTGGTGTTTAGTCCCTAAATTACACGTACCAGACACCAGGACTCAGGAGGGCCACGAACCCGGTGGTTTGTTGTGGGGGGAGATCCCGGCCTCACCCTCGGCTCATTATGGCTCACAAGCACACTAAGCCCTGTTTTGATGGGTCGAGACCCTTGTGCGAGCATGATGTTGACCATTAAATGATAGAAACTGAGTCACACAGCCTCAAATCAATCGTCTGGAGTTGGGCGAGGTGACCCAGTACGGTGGTCGTGTGGAGCATTGGCGAGATTTTGTGCCACAAGGGTGCCATTGCGTGAGGTTCAAGCACGGTAAAACAGACCGCATGTTGTTTTCAGTGTTACTGAGTAAAATTTTCATCAGACAGGGCCTTTGTAACTGTCACTTGGGCTTCACGTCGCAGAGGACATGGAGCGTCTCCTGAAAATTGAGACTCAAGTTTCACTGTGTCTATCTCATAGCTACGATACAGGCTCATCACTCAGAATGTTGTATTACTCTGATAGTCAGTGCATATCACGATAGAAAACTTGAAGTGTTGTTGCAAAAATTGACATTTCTTTTACCTGTCTACGGACTATGCCACTTATGTAGCACTGTCCCCCAAATTTTCGCACTCATGTATCCTCGCAAATCCAGTATGAGACCACTGACAACCTGCAGTGTGTCTCAGTTGCGTTGCTGAGCATCCTCATCAAACCAGTACCAGACTGATGATGGACAGACACCAACTCCAAAAAATAAACAAGCCCCTTTTTTCTGTCCTGACCCCTGACATTTGATGCCAAGGGGTCCAAGGACATATTCCTCCACATATACCTGTGTCTTGCATGTCAGCGTCATATTCGCACGGCAAGATAGTGTCTGGATGTCTAAACAGCAACAACCTCAAAAGCTGTGACATCGTTGTCATTTTCATCGACGTTGACATCGTCCAGGTTTCGACCAGACCAGCCGCAGTCCCAAAAAGTGACGAGAGCCCAAAGCTTGAAAAAGCTATGAACATAGGCAAACAGAACCTGAAAGACAAAAAGTCCAACGTCAGCAGGGTGGCGGTAAAAATGGGGGATGAGCTTGATGGCCTTGGTGGCAATGATCCAAAGGACGAGAAAGACGACCACAGCGGCAGAGAAGGTCGAGGCAGCCTGCGAGGCACGAACCAGGGTGAAAATCAGGAGAGCGTCCCAAAGAGCAGCAAAGTTGAGCATGCCGGCGAGGTAGACCTGGAAAGCAGACCAAGTGTAGCGGTAGAGAAAGTCTGGGTTGCGGAGCATGATGGGGTTGCTGCGAAAGGTCGTGCGAGCCCAGCGAAGGAGTTGGCCGTTGATCTTGGGCCATTCGCCCAGGGTCGTCTCGATGGTCGCGTCTTCAGTGTCTTGGAATCGAATCAACCAGCCCTTCTCCAGGGTGTTTCTAGTCAGATAATTGTCGTCGTCGGGGTTCAGCTCAAAACGACCAAAGAAGAACTTTTCTTCGCAGAAGCCGTGAAGGAGCTCTCGATCAGCCAGAAGGTCGGTGCGGTACACAGCAGTGCGGCCAGAGACGACAAAGACACCGCCATCAATGGCATTGGAGGCACGGAGCTCCCAGTTGTGGCGTTCAAGGTAGTTGCAGGCGATAAAGTTGACAATGGAGTGCCAAGTCCACTTACCGGGGGTAGTACGGCGAACGCGCTTCTTGGTAGCAACGACACCAACCTTTTTGTTGTCAAAAGGAGCAAGGACGGCCGGGATGAAGTTGGGGGTAGGGAAGAATACATGGTCGTCGGCCAAGATGGTGATCGCAGTAGTAATGTGAGGCATGGCGTGGTTGATCTGGCGGCGCTTGCTGGGCTTCGCAATAGCAGAGACGCGAAGAGAGGTCTCTCCAGCTTCAGGGACCAGAGCCCCAAGAACACGGCGGCATTCAGCTTTGAGCTCGGCGCCGACGGTAATGACAATGATGCTGGCAACTCCGTTAGTCAAAATGCTGCGAATGCACTCTTGGAAATCGGGGCCGTTGGGGTCAATCGTGGGGAGGATGACAGTGACGTCCTTGCGGGTGAAAGAGGGATCAGGGTTGACAGGAGGAGGGCGGTAGCACCAATAGCCGATCAGGTGGCCGAAAAGACGTACATAGCGAAGAGCAAAGAGAGTGCAAAAGACCGCAAGCCAGATGTTGGTGTCAACGAGGAGCAGCCAAGTGCTAGTCAGACAACCACCGAAAGCCAAAATCAAAGCAATTCGAGGCAGCCAGGCCTGCACAGCTTCACGGGTGATCCCAGGCATCTTGAATGCCTGTGGGATCTGGGTCTCGGTGTTGCGGTCTTGTTGCTAAGCTATGCGATGTGTCTTTGGTTGCTGCTCGAGTTGTTGGTTGTTGTGATGGATGAGAAAGGAAATGAAGCAACTTTGGGATGATCAACGGATATTAAATACTTGCGACTTCTCAGAATCCCAGAAACCACATGCTATGTTCTTGAGTTCTCCGAGAAGTGAATGAAGATGTCGCTTTGCGTGTAGTTCTGTGGTCTTGATGTGTGTTCGTACATCCCTCGGCATCATTCACAAGTCCTCGTTGCCATGTCCAAACCCTCACTTGACCAGTTCCGCTAGTTATGAGATTGTTCAACTTAGTTCCAGTCTTTGCATCCAATGTGTTTAGCACAGAGTGAGTTCTGCAATGTCCTGTCAATGAACCGCAATATCCAGGTGACCTCACTCGACCACATGGCTTGTTCGAGATGTTCCTGTCTGGATTGCTGTTCTTGTCGGACTTCAATCCGAACCATTAGAGACTTACTCAGATGCTTCAACTGTTCTGTGGATTCAAGAGTGCGCCTCGGAATACGAACAGCGGAACGCAGTGAAACATCCTGCCGACTAACCCTGAAAGTGTTGGACAAAGCAAGACATACCACAAGCCGAGAGCAAATAATTCATTCGCCAAGAAGTATCCAAAACACTACAAAGTGTCAGCTCGGTGTAAGCACTCGAATGGAATGTTTCCGCAGCGTAGGTTTGTTTGGTTCAGGGGTCAGACCAGCTTCAGTCTCGGGAGAGAAGCTCACGGAGAATGAGGAGCGACGTGCCCTTCACAAAATAGTATTAATAGGGAAATCCGTACAGTTGGCATGGCCGCGCACGCCCCTCGGTGCACTGAGGACCTGACCAGAAAATCGTGTACCATTGAAGAGGCAGTTGAATCTGTCACATCAGCCAAACATACAAGCCGAATTGAGGAATCACAATACCGCTGGAAGGAAAATGTCGATGAAAATCTAAATCGTGGCCTATGTGGCTCCAAAACTCTATGACATTATCTTGTGCCGCGAGGCCGGATTCCAGCTCTTCAAACCGGCGCAACAGGCATAGTCTCTAGCGAAATGTTGAAGACTTTATGGCTCTCCTTCGTCTTGTCGTCTTTGATCTTCTTCGCTTCATCGTCCTTCTTCTTCGCCTCCTGTTCCTTTTCGTCCTTCTTCTTCTTGTCGTCCTTGGTCGTATCCACCACGCCGTCCTTCATCTCCCCGATTCGCTTGGTAGCTCGGCCATCCGCATCAACCTCCACGACTACATCCTTGGTATCGATGCTGCCGTCCTCAGTGTAGCCCCAGATCAGCTTCATCTCGCCTCGGGCAAACGCGGTAACATAGAGTGAGCCCAGAACACCTGGGACGAGGTATAATAGGGCTGGCTGACCGCGCTTGAAGACGAGGAGCATGGACAGCGTAGCAGCCATGCCTAGGGCGTACCCGACAACAGTGGCGTAGAAGTAGGTCTTGGGGAACTTTGATGCACTGATCTCGGCGGGCATTGGCTTCCGGCCAAAGACGCCCGTCCAGAACCTTTCGCCCCAGGCACCCTGGGCAGTGACATAGGGAGCCTTGATCTCTTTGTGCTTTGTCTCCTTTCTGATGACCACCATACCGGAAGCATCCTTCTCGCGGATCTGCAGTTCTGTCGGTTCGTATTTCACCTTGCGCTGGTAGTGCAGCCACAGATCAAGACGGAGCGCCCAGGCCATCACAAGACCAGGTAGAACAATGTCGCCGAGTCCGAGTATCGACTGGCGCGACGCAGCCTTGAAGGTAAGCTTGATCGGGACGTCGAGGGTTGTGGCTACGGTGACCATGTAAGGCCTGTTCCGATTAGTACAGTGACAGAGTTCGGCGCTACCATCTCAACTCACGTGTAGAACACCATGACAATATCATAGACAAACAGTCCAGAGAGAACAAGAGATCCAATGAGCAGGTCTGTTGGCGAAAGGACCAGGAAGGATCCGTAACACAAGCCATACCCAAGAACGTTGGAGAGGAAGGACGATGAGGTCGAGCTGTAGATGAGTGCTGTGGCGATCGATGCAAAGAAGGCAATCATATGCGTCAGCTTGATTTTGGCCTTCTCGTCGCCCATTCCGTGGACGTAGAACTTGAAAAGCCACTGTCGCATGACCAGCTCACGGGCGTCCCATGCCGCCTTGCCAGCCCTCTTCCCCAGAGGCAAGCAGGATAGTAGCCCAGGTAGAGGACTGTCTCCGTCCTTTCCAGGCTGCGAGACGTTTCCCACGTCATCACAGAGACTGACTTGGCGGGTTGCTTGATTTGCCTTTCTCAAGACGCCATCTCTGCCTCGCCAATATCGGGGGAAGATGAAACCCACGACCAGTCCCATCCCATGGGCGTACAAGCTGAAGAGGCTGACAATCGACATGGTGCTGATGTACCATCTCAGAACCTTGTTGAGAATCTCAGGGTCTTGGAGGTACTGGATGAGGTAGTACAGGCCGACCAGCATGATACCTGCCATAACGGGAAACATGATGGCGTCGCTCAACTCCAGTCCTTGCGTGATCCTTTCGTCGTCCCGCTCATCTCCATGGTCGTCGTTCTTCTTGGTGCCCTTCTGTCTGGCGGGAGCCGCAGCGGATGGTGGGCGGTGCAGCGAGGCATGGGCCCCAACGTAGATGATCCCCAAGGCACCCAGGACCAGCTGTGCTTCGAGCGCCAGGAATGAAAAGTCCTGCAGCAACGACCACACCGTCTCTGGTGAGGCAGGGATGGTGGCGTTGTGCGCGTCCAGTGTGCCATTAAGGGCGCCGCTCGCGGTTGTGTTGTCCATCTTGGACCGGTGTGGTGAGGATGAGGACTACTAAGCTAACGTGCGCAAGTCCTCATGCCAGCTGTGGGAAGGGCAGTGAGCGTGATGGCGGCCAAATTTCAGGTCGGTGATTAAGAGAGGGACCAGCAGACGCAAGTGAAAAACCTGACTCTGTGTTACACAAGTAGAAATGCGAGATACTCAGGTCGACAGGTGTCCTCGCCAGCGGGATGCAATGACGACGTTTGGGCAACCCGGCAATCAAAATCCAAGGGTCCCTGAAAAGGTGGGGGCTCTCGTGCAAGGCCAAACCCGCCAAACATCTTGGTGAACATCAGACTCCCACGATCGGCATCACAAACCTTTGCGCCGCCCGTACAACCCTCACAATGGCGACAGACATTCTCCTCAATACCTCGGTGGTACGTATTCTCGCCATCACGACAATCTGAAGACCATAGCTCACCCGATGCAGGGCCCCATCACCCTCGAGCTGTACACTTCGCACGCGCCCAAAACCTGCCAAAACTTTACGACGCTCGTGCGGCGCGGCTACTACAACTCCACCATCTTCCACCGCATCATCCCCGACTTCATGGCCCAGGGCGGCGATCCCACAGGCACCGGGCGCGGCGGCACCTCGATCTACGGCGAGAAATTCGAGGACGAGATCCACCCTGGGCTCAAGCACACGGGCGCCGGCGTGCTCAGCATGGCGAACTCGGGCAAGGACACCAATGGCAGCCAGTTCTTCATCACGCTTGCGCCGACGCCGTGGCTGGACGGGAAGCATACCATCTTTGGGCGCGTCAAGGGGGGCATGAGCACCGTCAAGAGACTGGGTCTCGTTAGGACAGGTGCAGAGGACAGGCCGGTGGAGGAGATCAAGATTGTCGAAGCAAAAGTGCTGGAAGGAAATGATGAGATTTGATGATGATTTTCACGCACGGCGTTGGGGACAATCACGGGTATCATACAGGCGGCGAATAACGATTTGGAAACGTAAGGTATTGAAAAACAAAGAAGCAACTCCATGATAGCAAGAGCACCGCTCCTGATCGCCCCTGATCCCGTACCATGATGCTATGGAATATGATTTGTGGCCAAAATAGCCACCTTGAACGCTGCCCAATGCTGTGTGATAGATAGATGTTACAATAGGAATGGTTGCTGCCCGACCATGTTTCGCCTCTGACCTGTTGGCTGATGTATCCAACCCATCAGTTTCTGAGCAAACCAAGACTGTCCTTTTACCACAGCCCCAAGGACGGCGCGCCCTCTATTGCGGTGGGGAGGACAGTGTGCCTCCAGATGATTCGCTCTCACCATCCGCGTCTCTTCCATTCTTCAGTGTTGCTGGGAGCTGCGCGGCTTTGACGGCCTTGAGCTTCTTGGCAGGACTGCTCGCCTTGTTCGTCGATTTCTTGGGTGGTACCTCGACAGAGCCCAGGTCGGGTATGTCGTACTCTGCCTTTTGCTCCTGGCTCAAGTTCGACGAGCTTTTGGGCAGGGTGCTTCCATTGCTCTCCTTTTTGAACGAGTTCTTCGTTTTGAGGATGACCTTCTTGGGGTTGGGGTTCGACGTGACCGAGCTCGACTTGTGCTTCTTCTTCTTGTGACTGCTCTCCGATTCGTCCTCGCCTTCCTCGCTCACGTCCCTCTTCCGAGGACTGGTCGCGCGAGAGCCCGGCGCCGGGGTGACCTTTTGCGACGACGGAGGCGTGGGTTCGCCGCTGTTACCATTGCCCATCTTCTGCGCCGCGGCACGGCTGGCGTTCCTCCCGCTGTTGCCGATGCACGAGCCCATGTGGTTGTTCAGCCGCGTCACCAGAATACACCTCTTGCATTTGCTGCACGTCGCCGACGGGAAGGAGAGGACGTTTGCAGGACGATCCGCGGCCGACTCCTCCTTCTTCTCCATGTCCTTCTTCTTCTTGCCTCGTCCGGGCCCGGGGCCCTGCCACATTTGCCCGTAGATATCGCAGTTCGGCTTGTCGATGTAAGGGTGCTTCTTGCAGTACAGTATCGTCGGGTCGGGTTTCCGCGCGCCCTTGCCGTCGGTCGGATGGAACAGCCTGGGCAGGTGGCATTTCGGGCACAGAATCTCCTTTGTAGTTTTCAATGGATTGCCCTTGAGGTAGACCTTGCCGTCGTCGAAGATTGCCGCATCGGTCTCGATCCGGACGTCGGGTGCCAAGTCGGTGCCAGATTCTGAGGCCTCGGAGGCGAGCTTCTCGACACGTATCGCGGCCGTGTTCGCCTTTGCGATTTTTTCCTCCCGGTGCGTTTGGAGCACGAGATCGGAAATAATATTGTATAATAAGTCATCGAGGACGGCAGCGGACTTTTCGACCTCCAGGTTAGTTATGCGTGCCACGGGGGTTGCCTGTTAGAACCGTACCAGCTTGGTCATGGTGCCATCATCATCGCTCGCGCGGATGATGCCCGCCTTGCCCGATGTCGCATCCATCGAGTCTTCGGGGCGATCACGGGTGCAACACTCGAGGGACCGGAGGAGAAAGCAGAGCGAGGTGGGAATCGTCTGCGCGTGGTCGTATGATGATGCACGCAAGCAAATGGCAATGCTCAATGGCGTAGTTGGTGGTTGGGTGCGCTTCGCTTCAAGCCCGCGCCCCAGATCGTGGTCGGTTTTCCCCGTATAGCGCTGCAGTGTCGTCACTAATAAGGCCACATTGCTCGGCTAGCTCCGCCGCATGCGCCTATCTTTTCCACAGCTTAATCACGGATCAAGATGCGTAAGCAAGCGAGAGAAAAAAAAACACCGGCAGCACCGGGTGACACAAGAAATTGTTAATCCGCTGGAGGCCGAGGCGTGGAAGAAATTCAGGAACCGGGAAATGACGAAACGATGTTTGAAATCGCCCTTTTGGCCTCGCCAATGCAAAGGGGTAAATTTTGCATTATCGATAAGACGCCCCCTGGAACTCCCCTGTAGCCTCCCGCTGCAACCACTATCCGCCGGTGGGGTGAGATCACTGATGTGCCTGAGCTAGCGCACGTCCTAGGGGGCTGTTGGCAGTTGCCGTTCGATGAGAAGGTCCAGCCCGCGTGCGGTCTCGCCTGGAGTCCAGCCGAACGAACACCATTGACTGACTTCTGGACAGATTGTGAAACCTCGGCCTGGAGGTTGACTTGGACTGTATTATTCTGGCCATCTTACAAAACGACAGCTGTCCCACATCGCTACCCTCTTCGTCACACAGATCATCGACACCCCGGAGACCGCAGGGGCACCATCGACATGTCTCTTCCCACCAGTAAAGAAGCTCAGCAACCCTCGATCAGGTCTTTCTTCACAGCGAAAGCTCCTCAGTATGCGCCACCGCCAGGTTCTGTGCAAGCAAAGCCGCCGCCGCCGCCCCCGTTGAACGAGTCTGTTCCAGCTGTCCCTTCGAAGAGCAATGAAGATGGCGCGGCGATCCCACCACTGCCTTCCTCCATGCCAGCTGAAGCTTCTATACGCCACCCTCTTCCAGAAGATATCCAACCTCTCCGCCGTATAAATGCTCTCCTCCTACCGGTTCCTTACCCAGAGGAATTCTATCGGCAAGCGCTTGCAATGCCACAGACAAGAGTTATACTATATCAAGGCAAGGTTGTCGGTGGGATCGTCTGCCGCAGCGAGCCTGGTGACTCCTCGAGCATCTACATCCGGTCATTGTGCATCCTCGCGCCCTACCGTGGCCTGGGGCTGGTCGCAATTGCGTTAAACAATATCATTCAAAGCCTGCCAGGCGAGATCTCCTGGATGACCGCACATGTCTGGACGGAGAACGCAGATGGACTGAAGTGGTATGAGGCACGTGGCTTTACCAAGGACACAAAACCAATCGAAGGATACTATCGAAAAATACGGCCTGACACAGCGTGGCTTGTCAAAAAAGATATACGCGAGCAGAGCGCAGGCTCACTGCCTTCTCGGACGCCGCCGCCTTCTCGCAGCATAGTCGCGAGTCCGACAGCTGAGGTAGTAAATCTGGCTCCTATCACAAACGGCACAGGACCACCCACAGGTGGCCCGCCACGACCAGCTCCTGCTCGGGTCGGCTCTGGTCAGTCATATCAGAACCAAAGAGCCGAAACGGAGTGGAACGATTTGCCGGCGGACATGGCATCTGGCCTATTGGTGCCCCCCAAGAGGGTGGCCAGCGAGCCGAAGTCGAACGCCAGCTCTAGGAGTAGCTCGGCGGCAAGGAAGAAGAGAGATCGCTCATACCCTGCGGCAGCCTTTGGGAGCTGATTGGGAGGCGTACAGGGGGTAGAAAGGGCTTCGCCGCCATAGAGAAGTCTCTACCACGACGAGAATCGTAGATGCGGTAACGAAGTATGATATAACGCATGCGAGCGTTCAAGACACTCACTATGAATATAATAGATCATACGCCAGATACACATATACTTAATATTACTTGGCGACAGTGCAACTCCTTGATCCGCTACCTCACAATGAAAAGCACGAGCCATGTCGAAGCGCGCGGATACATTGTACACTCTCGTCCCAGAACGCATAACTCCAGTGATGAAACCACATCATGTCGAGGAACACCAACTCCATGTTGCTTACCGCTGCCGGGTCCACCAGACGGCAGCAATAGCCGCCACGCCGAGCAGACCACCCACAGTCAAGGCCGTGTTCGACAGGCCAGTCTCTGCTGCTTTATGTTAGCCAACACTCTCTCCTGGAATATTACTGATTTTCTCCATACCTGGAATCGAGTCTAGCTCGCGCTTGACCTCCGTGGCCAGAGAGCCGCTGGACTTGTCCATCTTGGCCGCTACGAGGGCAATCAGGGCGGCGCCAACACCGCTGCCATCCTTCGCGACACCAATGCGGATCTTGCTGGCACCCTGGATGCCGATCTCATCAATCGAGCGCAGGGCCTCGTAGATCATGTCCCGGAAGAAGGGGTAGTGCTCGACGAGACTACCGTCGACGCCAATATCGATCACTTCAGCCTCGGGATCCTTGAGCAGACCAGACTGGATAGCGACGGCGCCAATGGCCACGGCAGACAACCGCGCGGCGCGGCGCGCAACGGCATCGGCAACCGTCTTGAACGCCTGAGCATCTTCCAGCGAAGGCGTGTAGATGTTCAAGTCCTTTTCCAATTCTTGTCGCAGCGTGGACAGCTCAGGGGTGCTGTCCGCAGCGGCTACCGACATGATGGCGGTATCAAGACCCCATTGCTTGTAGAGTCCTGACTGAGACGCGACTGTCGTCGTCGTTGTCCAGTCGTTGTGGCTGGAATTGTCGTCGCGGAAAAGAGTAGAGTCCTTGGACTGCATCATCTCGAGAATGGCCAGTCTGGTAATCTCGCCCAAGAACATGCCTGAGATACGCTTCTCGAACATTTGGAAGCCAGGGTTCACGCTCTTGGTGTCAAGTTCCTTGTCCCAGGGTGTGGTAGGCAGGACATTGAGCTGGTTGTCAAAGGAGCCCCATTCCGTGTTAATGACCATCTCGCCCGTCGACTCGTCGTACTCGCCTTCGATCTTCTTCTTGATGTTGCTCGTCTTTTCAATGTATGCGCCGTTGGTTCCGGTACCAAAGATGGCGCCGAGGGTTGATCGCTGCGCGCCTGTAGAGGTATACGAGCGGGCCATGAGTGTACCGACAGTGTCATTCACCAAAGCAGCCACCTTGACTGGAAGCTTGAGCTTGTCAATCTCTGTTTGCAGCAAGGCGCAGACGTCTTTGCCAACGGCGTCTTCAATATCGAAGCCTTTTGTCCATCTCATCAGATTGCCCTTGTTGATCGCCAATTGCTGAACCGGGAAGCTGAATGTGAACCCCAGGTGGAAGACCTCATCTTCCCTGTACCCGGAAGGCGTGGAGATTGTCGCCCGCCGCCTGCGATGGCTTTCGAAATGTTCGGAATGGTGCTCCTTGAGGAAGTTCTCGATCTGCAGGGCCAAGAAAGCAAACAGCTTCGACGCCTTATCCGTAACCATCAGCTCCTTGGGGATCGCCACCTTGTTGTACGTCAAGTTGAAGGTAGTGTCGCCATTCAAGGTGACGGAGCACACGCGAAAGTTGGTGCCTCCAAGGTCGACAGCCAAGTACAGCCCTTTCTCAGTGCCGTTCGGAACGCCGGTCACGTAGGTGGGAATCTGGGACATGCTCGTGCCATCCTTCTCCAACCCTTCGGCTGCACACGACAACTGTCAGCTCGCTGGTCAATCGCGGCACTAATTGCAGTAAACGCACCCATTTGCTTGAGGAACTCCTGGACATGTGCGTTGAGGTTCGCGTCAGTAAAGTCGAACTGCGCGGCAACGCGCTTTGCCTCGTCCGCGAGCGCCATGTTGGGTAGAGCTGAAGATGTGGACGGGTGTCTCGGGAATAGCGCAAGATTGTCGCAAACGAGCTCAGGCTTGCTTGGTCGAGACGAGTGTATACTAGGGGCCCTCCGTGACAGAGAGAAGATAGAAGTGTCCAAAGAAGTGTATGTCTGAAGCTGGAACAGGGTCTGCTTGACGTCGTGGAGGAAGAGCTGGACGAGCTGCGCATTTCACGGACCAGTGTCAGTGGTGGCTTGACCGTAGCTCCAACCTTTGTTGCAGGGGTGGGTATCATCCATCATGCGGGGACTGGAGATTCGCCGAGTGCCAAACCTTCCAGTCTACCTTGGGACCTTGGTTGCCGCGAGGAGCCGCCGAGGGAATTGTTACTGACAGGGAATGCCAATCTAAGGTACTCACCGATACAAGGCCAATTACCACGAATACCGTGAACACTCTTCCTGGCCACAGCGTGTGTGGGGAGATTGGCGGCTTGACAGTGAAGCTCCCTCCAGCATTCTGCTGGCGGCTGGAAAGGGACCACAGGGTGACAAGACTTGTGCTGTCGCCGCTAGAGAGCAGCGACGGCTGTCCGCTTTCAGTCGAATCCCAACCTTGCCGCGATCTCGGCCCGTCGAGCGTTCGAGGCGGCACGAGAGGAGCCGAAATTGCTAGGCCTAGCAGCCTCGAGTATGCATGCACAGGCCCGTACTATGTCGACGCAGAACAGGAAGGCTGCCAACGAATACAGTGTGCAGAGTGTGGCAGTGACGTTATCTAGGAAGATGCTGTGTCAAACCGCCGGGGAAGATGGCCCTAATGTCTCTTAACTTGGACGTTGGGTGTCTGTGCCTGGCGAAATGGAGAGCGGAGACCAACCCCGCCTCCCCAGCCTGCAGGCTCGTTGCCCCAATTGCTCCGCTGGAGGTTGGAGCTGGGCGACTTGGGACTTCATTTATGACTGCCATAGGACCCAGAAATTGCTGATCAAATTCCAAGACTCCTCTTTGCTTCTGTTGGATTTGAGGCATTGGGTCCCTCGAGATTGTCTGTATTTGATCAATAAATGCGTTATTTCGTAATGGCCCGTGGTGACGTCAAGATCGCGATGGCTTTGAGTTGCCAATGTCGCTGCCCACAGAAGGTCCGACTCGTGAGGTCCCACTCATTGTACCGCCGCGGCCACGGCGCGAAACATTTTGAGCAGCTATAGATGTATGACATACAGAAACCCGGGAAACATCAAGTCATTGAATAAAAAGTCTACATGGAGTGACAAAAGCCGTAATGAAGACTTGTTGCTGTATTTCAAAACGATCAACTCCATCCAGTTCATCGACATTGAGCTAACCTGGTGAAGCTCAGTTCTGCTCACCCTGCAACTTTACTATTCTCTCACATGCTTGCGCTGGCATGAGTGCCTTGCATAGCACATTGATCATATATTTCGGCGATTCAGTCAAATCATTCAGATTGTCTGCGTTGACATATGTACAAGTGCCCTACTTATACGTACGTCGACGAGCAAGAGGCAGCATTTATAAAAATAGATGAACCTTGGTCGAACGCTAGCAAAGCTCATCCCAGCCACTGTTTGCTTTTGCTAAGCCACAATCATTGTACGTCTGGTTCAGCATTTGCATCAACTTGAGGCGTAGATTAAATTCAATCATTGGAATTGTGCAGCACGCAGTGATATTTGATTAACCATATGGCATCTACTCTTTATGATTTAACAGATTGACGGATTTTGTTGTGATGGGAAGCTAAGTCACCTGTGATAGATTGCCGCCAAGAGGCAGCAGAACTGACAGTCAAAGTCCTGCGGCCCCACTAGTACCATATACTAGTAGTCCTACAGGACTTCAACAAGTCGCACAGACGGCTTGAGGGACTGGACACCGATCATGACTGTGGCGAGTTCGCTTTGGCAGGCATATCTGGTCCGCATGTACGCTGACAATGCTTAGATTGCACAGGGCGATCGCTTTCTGCGGTGTGTTGTGCTGACATCCAGCTCAGAGGGGTTTCATTTTGTGATGCTGACAGTATACAAGTACGTTCTCAACGCCCAGCAAATTGGCGCGAAGAGGTGGTTGGAACTACCCAAATAGCCCGTATATCCTTGGATGCGGGACGACGAGCCTAGATAGCTTCTGTGTCCTACCGGCTTGGTATCTAACAATTCCCCCTCGAGGCTCGAACACGCCCAGCTCTCAGCCTTACAAGGACCATCGTGTGTCGTCCCAACCAATGAAGCGGCCGCAGCTGCACGATGCGCCGCTAATCGACCAGGGCGACGTTCGTCGACACAGCCGCACTGCATGGGCCAATCCAAGGATCCTGTACTGTGCTTGACACGGACAGTGGTAAACGGCTAGTACTACCAGCAAGTACAACAATCTGGTAACATAAGAAGAGTCAAATTGCTTGTTCGTTATTATCAGAAAGAATCCCATTGCCTGGTTGCTATCGAATTCACCATATCACGTACCTTAGCATGAGGTAGGAGTAGTACCATCTCAGGTCCTCAACCCCCCGCAGCCTGCTCTATGCATCAGCTGCCTCAGCACAGTGATCTAAGATACTTGTTAAATAACAGGTAATTACTACAGCCTGGGCTGCTTTGACCAAATACGGAACCAGTGAATGAATAGGTCCTTTACTGGCCTACCAATGCAACAGCTCTGTTGGAACTACGTCTCAGACTATCAGTCGACATCAGCGTCGTCGCTATCCTCGGTTCAAACAACAATCCCGCGTATATCGCAGGACCAGACCCCGACAGTCTCAATCTAGGACTCAGTTGCATCTTTGCGAATCTGCAACAGGGGCCATATAATAATCACAAACCAAGCTAAAGTCTGACGGGCAGCAAGCAACGACCCAGGCTCCATCCAGCACAGCCAAATCTCTCCCCACTATTGGGCTGCGTCTGCGCTCTGCAGCAGGTCCAACACCCGCCATCCCTACGGCCTCAGCTTTCCCCATTCTGGGATCCTCTGCTGCCACCCTCCAGTCCTTGCGACGCTCCCGCATCCCGACCTGGGCCTTTTTTATCTTCCCACCCAGCCCTCTCCTTTCTAGCAGTATTCTCCTCCCTCCCTCCTTTTCCCCCTTCTCTCCCCTCTCGCTCTTCCCTATGAGCTCTATGAACGCTCGTTTCAAGGGCTTTGGCTTTGGGAAACGGAAATCTGCCGCTAGCATACAGAATCCAATCGACGGCCAACCGACCAGCCAAACCCCGCCTCCTGCTCAGCTTCAGCAGCATCCCACACCTCCCCTCGGCGCTCCCACATCCTCCACGACCAGTCTTCCGATGAATCACCCCGGACCCGCGAACCACCCTCCTGGTTACAGTGCAGGCTACCCGTCTGGTCCTCCCCCAGGTGTCGACCGTACAAGCCCTCTTGCGCAGGGCCAGAATCGCACGCCTCCAAGCCAAATGGTCGGCGGTCCTCCGCCCATCAACACGGGCGCCCCGATGTACCCGCCTCAGAACATGAATCACATGGGAGGCGGCCCGCCACCCATGGGTGCTCCTCCTCAGGGTGGCCCTCCCGGATTCGGTGGCCAGGCTGGCTACCCTCCAGGCGCGCCGCCACCACCCGGCGGTCCTCTTGCCCAGCAGTTTGGGCGCGGAAACCCTACGGCGGAGGTGGAGGGCTCGAACAAGAGCAAGGCGCAGCTGATTGTTGGCATTGATTTCGTGAGTCTCTCGAGAGCTGCCCCTCAGCGCATCCGTGAAAGGCGGGGTACACGTTACTGACATGGAAACCAGGGCACGACCTTCTCGGGTGTAGCGTTCGCCTTTGCGACTAACAACGAAGCAAAAGAGGACATTATTTCAGAGTGGCCAGGCGCCGGTTCTTACACAAAGCAAAAGGTGGGCGGTTTTCCCTGGCTTTATTGTGGCGCACCACTAATCAACAGTCCTGCAGATCCCCACCGTTCTCTACTACGATCAGTACCAGAAAGTCGTCGGCTGGGGACCCGATATCGCAGACGCGCTGGCGCCGACAGGATACCCCAAGCCAGGCGTGCAAAAGGTTGAGTGGTTCAAGCTGCAGTTGATGCTGAGTGGCAACACATATATCGACCCCATCAACCTGCCCCCTCTGCCTCCGGGCAAGTCAGAAATCGATGTGGCTGCCGACTACCTCTTCAAGCTTCGCCAGGCTATGCGCTCTGCGCTGCAGAAGACGTTGGGCGAAGTCTTCAACCGCGAGGAGCGCAACATCCGATACTATCTCACAGTGCCCGCCATCTGGAACGATGCTGGCAAGGCCGCCACACGTGCGGCAGCAATCCAAGCCGGTTTCTTGCGCGACGAGAACGATAACCGCCTAACACTCATTTCTGAGCCTGAAGCGGCCGCCATGTTCTGCTCCAAGACCGGTCTACTCAACCTCAAGGTGCACGACGCTGTGCTGATTGTGGATTGCGGCGGTGGTACCGTCGATTTGATTGCGTACGAGGTCGAAGATGAGAGCCCCTTCACTGTGGCCGAGTGCACAGCTGGTTCTGGCGATTCCTGCGGTTCGACGGCGCTCAACCGAAACTTCAGCAACATTTTGCGCACCAAGATTCGCAAGATGAAGCTGGCAGATGGTTCCAAGACGGCCGGTCGTGTGTACGCCAAGTGCATCATGGACTTTGAAAACCGCATCAAGGCTGATTTCCGCAACAATGGTCAAAAGTGGGCTGTCGATGTTGGTATCGAGGCAGAGTACCCCGATGCTGGCATTGAAGAGGGTTACATGACCTTTACCAACGAGGAGATTCTGCAATGTTTCGAGCCTGTCGTCAACCGTATCCTTGAGTTGGTCCGCAACCAAATCATTGCCATTCAGGCACAGAACCGCGCCCTTCAGAACATCCTGGTTGTCGGTGGTTTCGGTGCCTCTGAGTACCTATTCCAGCAGATCAAGCTACACGTTCCCCCGCAGTTCCAGTCAAAGGTTGTGCGTCCCATGGATTCGGTGGCTGCCATTGTCAAGGGTGCCGTCACATCTGGTATTTCCGAGCGGATCGTCACCCACCGTGTCGCCCGTCGCCACTACCTCATGGCCACCCTGCAGCCCTTCAAGGAGGGCTACCACCCCGAGGCGTACCGTGTGCCCTCCCTGGACGGCAAGGACCGCTGCAAGTTCACACGCCAGATCTTTGTTCAGAAAGGGCAAAGGGTCAAGAACGGCGAGCCTGTCAGGGTCTCTTTCTTCCGACAGGTTGCCCCCGGCGCTACACTCATGTACGAGGACGTGCTGTACGCCTGCGACGACGATGTGTGCCCAGAGTACACCAAGGACCCTCGTAAGTATCGAGAACTCGTATCTATAGATGATCGATCTGACCAAGTAATAGGCATCAAGGAGGTCGTCACGCTCACCTCGGACCTCTCACGCAAGAACCTCGAAAAGGACTTTGAGCGCATGGATACCCCACAAGGCACCTTCTACCGTGTCTATTTCGATATTTACTTGACACTCGACGGTTCGGAATTCAGCGCAGAGCTCGTCTGCCAAGGCGAGGTCATGGGTCGTTGCCGCGCACGTTTCAGATAAGGCAGAGCGAAAGGCAGTAAGTAATCAGGTTGGTTGGCACAGAGGGCTGGCGTTGGCGCAAAGCATAGAGGCGAGGTCCCACTGCAAGAGGACTTTACTATGATTGATTCTGGCATGATATAAATATGATCTTACCGATATCTTTGAGCATATTTCGTTTTGGGTTTTGGCAACCAGCTTGCCATGTTGGCGGGGGGCGACGTGACATGGTGAATGATGCGCTGTCTGTCCAGAAGGCCTTGGCAGCTGGCTAGAAGTGAAGCAGGTCACGATGGGTGTGTTCGATATCCCGCTGCGCTATCGAGCAGAATGCTGGTGGGCGCCGCTACATCATTGTGGCACTTTCACCGCCAATCCCAACATTGACAAGTGTCGAGGCGCTTTTGGTATTGGTCGTAGGACCGTCAACAGTTCTGCCGAGACATGGGTTGGCGAACTTGGCGCCCGCTTCCCTGCTCCTGGCGCGTTATCCATCCAGACCCTGGCCTGACAGCCAATCGCTCCTGCGTCATCGCCAATGCCACATCACACCAATTCCTCTCAGCTCTGACGAGCGGGAACAACAAACTGACATGGGTTGTGCTATTATGAGTGCAAAGAGTTCAATATGGAGTGTACCGCTTCCTCGCCTCTGTCCCATGTCTTCTTTTGACAACACTCAAAAGTGCCGTACATCGCTGTACCTTGCGTCGCTCTGGACCTCAACGGTGTCGCCCTCCTTGATCGAAATTCCGACCTCGCTCTGTGCGAGTACCTTTCGCTGTGCGGCAATTGGAATCTGGCATACTGAAGTGGTCATTGACAAGCGAAGCGCCATCTTGACTCGACACCCAGGTGAAGTAAACAAAGAAGAGGAGAATGTACCAACACCGCAAGGCATCTCGCAGAGACCCGGGGAGGGGCGGCTATCTACTACTCTCCATCTTCGCGATAGGCGCAACCCTCCCATCCGTCGTCGCCAGGCAGCAGTTCAAGTTTGAGACCAACTGGCAAGCCCAATTCCACAGCCTCTCGAGCTCGGTAAATGTTGCCAGGAGAGGCCCACCATCCAGCGAGGACGGAGACCGCATACCTATACGAATCGACAATCGCTGTGAGGACACGATATGGCCTGGTATTTTCACCCAAGCCGGCACAGGTCCCGGCACAGGGGGCTTTGAACTCGCTTCGGGGAACAAAACTGAGCTGTGGGTGTCGCCCGACTGGCAAGGCAGGATCTGGGGGCGGACAAACTGCACGGTCGATGGCGACATGGCCTCTTGCGACACAGGCGAGTGTGGAAAGTTGGATTGCGAGTCCAGCGTATGTCTCCCTACACCAAGTCAATATCCAAGAAATAAGAGTCGGACTAACCAGAGTAGGGCGTACCTCCAGCGACTCTGGCCGAGTTCACGCTCGCTGGCGGCGAGAACAATATGCAGACTTTCTACGACGTTTCTCTCGTAGACGGCTACAATATTCCCATTGCCGTCAATCACATTCCGTCCAAGAACACGAGCTTTATCCCGCCCAATCTCACGAATCTCGCTTGCATTGCCACGGCCGGCTGGCTGTATGAGACCAATGCGACGAGCACCATCTACTCCAACACATCCTACCCAGTCCCGTGGGAGACAGACGAGTCGAACGACAGCGTGAGTTCCTGGTGCCCGTGGCCGTACCTCAAGTTCCCACCTGCCAAACCAGGCCACGGTGTCTTTCCGTATCCCGACGACAATATCGAGCGACCGGCGTTCTCGCCTTGCAACAGTGCTTGCGCGGCTTCCGGTAAAGACAAGGATTGTTGTGCTGGAAAATACAACGATCCGAAAGTCTGCAAGCCGTCGCGGTATAGCAAGACGGCAAAGGATGTCTGCCCTGACGCGTATAGCTTTGCCTACGACGACCATCAGTCAACCTTTATCATCCCAAAGGGTGGAGGCTGGGAGGTTGTGATGTGTCCCAAGGGGCGGTCGACCACCATCCTTCGCCAACTGGGCGATGTGATGTTTGGGTTGGCGGACAGTGGTGAGCTCTCTGATGAAGTGCTGGCCCGTCTTCGGAATACCACGTTTATCAACATGGATAAGGGGGCAGGAAGCGGGTTGACTGTGGAGCTGACATGGCTCGTCTTGTCGGTCTTGCTGATGGTTTCATTGTCGATCTGAGTATGTGAGGAAGATGAGCGAGCGAGCGAGAGGCGGTCAGCGAATTTCTGGACGTTTTTGGATACCCCTACACAGCCGTTGCTAATGTTGCGAGATTTGTCCCCAGCTGCATCCGACTATAAGAAGAAAGGTAGCCAGGTCTACTCGGTTTGGCACATCTATCGCGCTCATGCAAAATTGAAACCCGTGAAATCAGTGCGCCCTGAACGCCGTAGCCCATGGATCAACCTCCGGTCTATGCCTTCTTTTTCTGACTTTGTCTCCGCTCCCACTCTGCCCTCTCTTCCTCGTCACTCCCGCTAAATTCGGCATCGTCGTCGGACTCGTCGTCTTGCACAATGCCCTGCGCCGCCTTTGGCTGCTCCACGTTGACGTAGTCGCCGCTGTTCTGTGTCGCAAACTCAAATTTACGGATCAAATCCCTGAGTTCCGTATTCCCCGGATCGACCAGGTGGAAAGGGGTGATGCCGCCCTTGTTCTTCTGGCGCGGGTTCGAGCCGGCTTCGAGCATCATCTCAATGAGTGCCAGTCCAAAGGGCCGTTGCGCGACGGGTTCCGAGTTGAGCCAGCGGATCGCGGAATGGAGAGGTGTGTCTGCGTCGAGACGTGTGATGGGATCACATTCAAAGTCTGGTTGATCGAGCAGGAGGTCGATGATCTCATCTGTCATGTTACGCGTCTTGTCAGCCCTTTTGAAATGGCTGGCGTCGTATAGCCTTTCGGGCTAGGGAAAGGGGGGGTTGTCGGGCGTACAGTTTCCTCGCAGAGCGGCCTCGTGGTACAAGTGGTTCCCTAGCACGGTGGTCGTCTCGTTGAGCAGTTTGGTGATCTCTTCGTCGGGACGGTCAGCGAGGATCTCGGTTAGCAGCTCGGTGTTGTTGCCGCGACAAGCGGCGACGAGCTGCTCCTTCACAGAGGCGCCCTGCGCATGTTAGCTTTCCTTGAGCTCTATGGAGCGAAGTACGGTCACGTACGTCGTGCTCTTCCTCAGGCATGATGACAGATCTGGGTGATAAACAGATGTAGATCGTAGTGGCAAGGCGAACGCAGAATCAAGACAAGAGAGAATGGCGTGGAAGCGCTGGTGTGTCGCGTCAAGGTGGCGGAGTGAGGTGAGGTCTGGGACATGAGCTCACCTCAGAATAGCGCCTCCAGTTGTTTGAGGGCGGCGGGGTTCCGTGTTTAGCGAGGGGCACCAGGCTGACGGCGTTACCGGTGATGGATTGAGCTGAGTTACCCTGCAGGTCAATTGGGTTCTATGGCAAAAGTGGGAGCCATGTCCAGGATTGTTCCTATATGGCAGATGGAGACTATTAGTAATTGTAATAGATGTATTAATTAATGAGTCGTTCTGTCTCATACTAAGGGGCATATGCTCGATCACAGTCATGCGTTGAAGCCGACGAGACGGACGTGACAAGTCGGACCCCACCATCTTATCTTATCGTGGCTGGAAATATCCAAACCCATGACTGATTCATCGCCGAAAACTTCACCTTTCCTCCCCAATCTCTGCAAGAGTCAGACAAGGCTTAGATCGGCCTTGCAAACCGCCCATCATGCTCCTCTGTACGGACTCCCGCTCGCTTGTATACTGCTTGTTACTGACTGTGCAGTCTGCCCCCACTGCGCAAACATCCTCACCGTATCCCTCACAAACGGAGGCACCAATCGCCTCGAGTGCCGAACCTGTCCCTACGAGCACGCCATTGTCGACACAGTATACTCCCGACGCGAATTCGAGCGCAAGGAGCGTGAAGATGTCTTTGGCGGTCCCGGCGCGTGGGACAATGCACAGAAGGGTCGCGTGCAATGCCCCAACGATGGTTGCGATGGCGATGAGGCGGCCTTCTTCCAGGTGCAAATCCGCAGTGCAGACGAACCGATGACGAGTTTCTATAAGTGTATGACGTGCGGACACCGATGGAGAGAGAATTGAGGATGGACCGAGGGGGATTGCTTTTTCTTGTTCTTTCGGAGGGTAGCCTGGAGTTCGGGTTCTGGCGTTCAGTGGCTTTCTCGTAGCCCCAATAGTCGGCTTCCAATGATAGTATGACGGTCGTGAGGTATAGCTTCGTTGATATGTCGTGGGTGACTCCGTATGTGAATGGTTTTCTTGCCCACGAGTCCGCATGGGGCGCAAGGCCTTAAGGCCCCTGAGACACTGTTCGCGACGCGTCTCGACTTGTGCACCAATTTTCCTATGCCTCTTTGTGCCAGTCGACTGCCGCTCTCATGCCTTCTTCCATCAACCGCCCCACCAAGTCCGGACTCAAAATGTCCTGTCGGAAACGCTCCTGCTGCAGGAGCTCGAGGTTTCGCAACGTCGGCCCGGGGAAGCTGAGATATTTGAGATACGGCGGGCGCGTCCAGTACTGGAGGTAGGCGAGGTAGGCGACGAATTGCGGATTTTGGAGATACTTCTGCGATGCTAGATGGTTGAGGTACATTGGATTGGCGAGCGACTGAACAAACTAGTGGCCAGATCAGCGGGTAAACGTACAACGCGCGGAGAGCATTCATACCTCTAGCTCGATCTCAAAGCGCGTGAAACCGCCATATTTGGGTTCATTGCTCGACGCTGGGATCTCGGGTGGATTCTGCATGGGCACGTCGTCCTCGGTGGTGGCCATGGTGCAGGTGATGTATTTGGAGCTTGTTGATGCAAGAGCGAAGCCTGTCGCGATAATGAGCACGGGGAGCTGAGTCAGGTAAGGTAACTGCAGAACGCAACAGGCCTTATCCTCCCAACACTCGCAGTAAGGTGAATTGTTGACATTACTTGGGGAACCTTGCCCATAAGGTAGGACTGAGCACACATTGCTCGAATTATCACTCCCTCTTCACTTTATCCGTTCACTTTGATGCTGACATCTGTGCCTTTTGGGATTCAGCAACGACCTCCTAACATCACTTTGTTCATTGGGATCCCTAAATACATATCACTGACTGGTACACGGCCGCACGAGCTCCGAACTGCCCTGATATGAAAGAGTAGTACATGTACCAGGGACGCATCTTATCTCGTCGCCTATTCCCACTGCAGCCTGAGCGCACCTCACGTAGCTGCAGCTGGGTGCCTACCTACCTCTCCGCCACTACAGCCCGAGCCATCGCAAATTCAAAATCAAGAGTCACGACGTGCAGTCTAAAGCCAGCATAAAAAATTGCGCGTGCCATCATGTCTTCCTCCAAAATCAAAACACGAATCGTCATTCTCTCGGACACGCATGGGGCCAAACCCAAGCCAAGAACAGCCCAGGATCCCGACTCAGATACAGAGTTGTCCCAAAATCACCGGATTGTCATGCGGCTACCCACTGGATTCCGACATCCACTGCCAGAGGCCGATGTTCTCATTCATTGTGGCGATCTCACCAAGAGATCACGTACAGAGGAGTTCGAGGCGACCTTTTCGATGTTGCGGGACGCGCCAGCGAAGCTCAAACTCGTCATTGCCGGAAACCACGACGGGGCACTGGACGCAAAGTTTTGGGACCGGTACGCAGACGAGCAATCTGGGAGACCGGGAGACGATACTATGCCCCAGCAGGCCTGGAGGATCATCAAGGAAGCAGAGCAGGATAATGTACGTTTTCTTGACGAGGGCACACACACCTTTGCGCTGGACAATGGCGCCGTCCTTCGGCTCTATGCTTCGCCATGGACCCCTGAATATGGACTCTGGGGTTTCCAGTATGATGTTCAGAAGGGCCACAGCTTCGATATTCCGGAGGGTATAGATGTTGTCATGACACACGGGCCGGCCAAGGGGATTCTGGACCTGACCAGGGGTCACGATCATGCCGGATGTCCGTTTCTGCTCAGTGCATTAGAGAAAGCGAAGCCACGGATTCATTGTTTTGGGCACATCCACGAGGCCTGGGGCGCCTATCTGGCCAAGTGGGGGGAGTCTGCCGAGCGAGGCGATCAAGGGGCCGCCGAGGGCGTCTTCAAGTCTGCCTCCCGGACTATCATGGACCTGGATGACTTCTGGCCCGTGTTGGCCGATGACGACGAGGGGTACGCATCGAGGGTTCAGATGCTGAAGAAGATCAGGAGAGAGGGCGGCATCGAAATTGACCTCACAGCACTTGAGGCGTCTGGTGCCGGGAAGGACCAAACATTGTTTTTGAACGCAGCAGTCATGGATTTGGGGTACAGGCCTGTGCAAAGCCCCTGGATTGTGGACATTGATCTGCCACAGAAGGAGTCAGGATAGATGAGCAGTATAGCCTTTGTTCGACTATAAGTATCAAGACACTCTAATACATAGCTACGAGCACTTCTTGCTTGTGTTGTGTTTACCAAGTCCCTTACACGTGATGGGAGAGGTTTCAGGCCAACAATTCTGGCTTTTGTTACAAATATGTACAGTGGCAGTGGTTCAGTTTGGGCACCTGTGGTTCCATGATGCCTCTAATGCTCTTGCATATCATCACCTACAGTATGTACGTAGAGCACCCAAATTTGTCCAGCCGTTGGCACCATCGAGTTTCAAAGCCACGTCTGTCTTGGTTGATCAGTCAGGATCCGACTCAGGAATCCGAGACGGAGTAATTCCTGGCTGTCGGAAGCAAATTTGCAGTGTCTTCGTACATGCCGTGTGCAAATGACGGATTGTATCCCTCCATCTTCTCGCAACTTGTTGATCACTACTCTATGAGTCCTAGAGACGGCAGATGCTAATTATTACCACAGTGCATTGTTGCAGTAATACTGACTGGGACCTGGGATTCCAGTCCCTTCGACGAGCACTGTGCTGAGCCCACCAACGTCATGGCGGATGCGTGCTCCATGATTCGCTCCACAGCAGGGCCGGGGTTAGCGCAAGTTCTTTCATGCAGTGCGAGACCCGCGGACTGCGACTTCGAGGTTACGAAACAGTGCCGGTCTCACCAATTCCGTCCAGGCTCCCAGCTCCTCCCGTGTCTTGAAGGTCATGGATGGGAATGTTTTTGTTTCCCCCCTTCGCCTTCCATTTCCGCATCTCCCTCCCGTCCTGCGACTAACAGACCGAGAACGTGCTTGTTCCTGGATGGGCAGGGGCCAGAAGGGCCGTGACAAGTGCGCAGTGTGAAGTCGATGGAATGTGGGGATCTACCCAAGACATGATAGCCCCCCGTTGGGGGCGGGCAGTCCAGTCCCCTGCATAGCCGAAAAGCCGGGGGACTTCTATTTTCAATTTCAGGGAGCGAAGGAAATGGAAGCCTGGTCGTGATTCGATTCAAACTGCCGCGTTTCTGAAATCTAACCCAAAAAGTTCCTGCGAACTGCGAAGGAACGTGTACAACGGTACGTACGACTGAAGTAAAGCGTGTGGAGCCGGCGCCCCGTCTTGTGGCCACAGTGACAGTCAGTCAGTGAGGTTGTCCGCGTCAGCCGTCCAAAACCTTGGAACAGGACGTGTCGGCATCCAGTCCGATGAGGTGAGCGTGACGTCTCACGGAGCTGACCGCACCCAAGTTTACCTAAGTAGCGAGTCCGTGATGGCAGTGTTCAGCAGCCGTGCTATATTTGTTGTCGTTGCTGATGGGCGACTGGACGGTCAACTTTCTACTAGTCTTCGCCTTGCTTTCCGCCGTCGAGGATTCGAGTCTCACCCGCATCAACACAAGCACTTGCTTGGCCTGCAGTGGTCCCCTGCTGTTCCGTAGAGCCTCAATGCTTGGCTTTCCCATGATGCGACGCTTCTTTATTACGGAATGCTAAGCAGCAAACAGCCCAACGACGGACATTTTCAGGGACTTGCGAATTCCACTGGCACTGGTGGGCCGGCTTCTGGTCAGTCTTGCGACACAGTTATTCCCCGATCGAACAACTGGGTGCCTGGGTGGCTGTCTCAAAGCTGCTGCGGATGGGATGCTCATTGGACGACGGCCCGATGGCGCTCCCATTCTGATCTCGTTGGTCATAATGTTCGTACGTAGTAATAATTAGTTGATTGCTCGATTAGCGCGCGAGGCCCACGGAGGCTGTGTCTGACTCTGGGAGGTCGCAAGCGAGGCCCAGGCTGCGGACTATTGCAAGTGAAGGCAAAACTCAAGGTGGAGGCGTGGGCCCAGCCTGGCTGTGATCTTCCCACGCAAGCTCCAGATTTGGTGTGGGCGATCCATCCATGAATCGCGGCTAGCTCAGGAGGCTAGACCATCCCTGAAAGTGAAACCCTGGGGCTGTCGCGTCTCCAGGACGATGGCCTGGCGTGGAATGTTGCCCTCGTCGAGAATAAGAAGCACGCCGTCGCCTCTCACGCTCCTCCAAACCTCTGTCCTCCCCTTCCTCGCCCCATCTATCCCACGGTAGCATCAAACAAGACATCACACGGACTCTCTCCATTCTCACTACCACGTACCCTCAAGCCGTACATCATCTCACCACCAACAACCGTCATCATGTACAAGTCCACTGCCCTCCTCGCCCTCGTCGCTGGTGTCGCCCAGGCCCAGTCTCTCCCCAACATCCCCTCGTGCGCCATTGAGTGCCTGAGCACCGCCGCCCCCGACGCCGGCTGCAGTGGCATCACCGACTTTGAGTGCCTCTGCGGCTCCATTGACGAGATCATGCAGTCGTCCAAGGATTGCTTCACCAGCAAGTGCGACTCCTCGGAGCTCCAGAGCGCCCAGTCGGCCGCCACCAAGTTCTGCGCCAACCTGGTCGGCACCTCCTCCGGGTCCATGATGTCCTCCTCCTCGGGCTCCATGACCATGACCATGTCGTCGACCGTCACCGAGACCACCGTCACCACCCCCGTGACCGTCACCACCTCCACGACCCCCATGTCGTCGGGTATGTCGTCTGACATGTCCACCATGGTCACCACCGAGACCGACTCCAACGGCAACCCCACGGCCACCCGCACGGAGGAGCCCACCGCCTCCGGCACGGACGGCGGCGACAGCGGTGTCGGCAAGCCTGTTGCCGGCCTCGTGGCCGCTGGCCTTGCCGTCCTCGCTGCCTTGTAAACGCGCCCATTCCACTGCTGTTGGAGTGAGGTGTGGATGCTGGCGTTTTGTACCACATACAATCAATGTATAGAGCACAAGCGGAAACGAGAGGAAAGTGAAATGCGAAAGCATAGGATATAATACCATTAATACCACTACATCCATGAAGAATAACCATCTACTCATCATTCCTTCACTTGTGCTGTCCTTCCTAGATGATCATGTGTGAGCCATGTCGCCATGTATATGTAGCAAAGACTCTTGTAGCTACAGTTCCGTACCCGGCAGTGAATACCATTGGGTTCTCATTTCATGATTGACAACGTATATTCATCGTAACTATTGACAAGGCCTCGCAGCTACCTATCATCCCACCTCTGCCGATTCATTATAATCGGCCTCGCAGGATCCCACGGTCCTCGGATCTCGTTCTTGTACTTTTGCAACCCAATCAGCCACCAGCTACACCCGCCCGTGCCTACACCGGCCAACAGCACACTGATCACCATGCCCACAATGCCGCTCGTCCAGTTCCAGCCGCCATCTTCCCTCTGCCGCACCACGAGTCCCACCCCAAGGCCCGCGCCCAGGACGAGCAGGATGGTCAGCGCGACGTTGAGCTGCCACGATTGGTGACGGACGTGCCGCCGGAACACGGGAAAAAGCCCAAAAACCTCGATGGAGAAGAGCGTGAGGCTAAACACTTGCGTGGTGGAGGGGAGACGGCTCGCGAGCACGGTCGAGGCCATCAACGCGGCGTTGGTCGACAAGGAGGCGGGAAACTTGGCGCCCACGCCACCCGAGTAGTCAAAGAAGAAGATGTTGATGACGAGGAGCCAGAAGGACATGGCCCAGATGCTGTCGCTGCTCGTCGACCGGGTCAGCGACTTGAGTATGGGGCTCAGGCCGAGAAGCGTCGAGTAGATGAGCGCCGAGGACTTGAGGGTGCCAAGACGTTCGTGGAGATGGTTGATCTCGCCCGGGTTGAAGGGGGGAATCGTCTCACTGGGCGACGGCAGCATCTCGTGGCTCAACCTCGTGCGTAGGCTGGGCGTGGACACTGTCCTCGGTGGCGGTCGGCCTGCTAACGAGAGATTGCTCGTCGAGCTGTTGGCCGACACGTCTGTCAAGGAAGGCTTGGTCGGGGGCGCGGAGAGGCCCGAGGGAGGGTGGTAGCGTGCCGTGGACTCGCTGCGCAGGGGCGTTTGCCGACGTATACTGGCCGCGCGTGTTCTGCGTCGGTTCAGACTTCCACTCCGGCCCACGACGACGGTCGCGACGCTCGTGCCCAGGGACGAGGGGTCCTCGTTCTGGTCCTCGCGTGACACCCAGTACTCCCACACGAACCAGCCCGCGACGGTGGCGCCACTGCTCCAGCTCACAATGGAGACGGGCGATACGCGGTCCTGAAAAATGAAGGCGAAGCAGACGACGAAGATGATGACGCTGCAGACGTGCTGCAGGATGACGGTCGAGTCGGCGACGAGGGGCCAAAAGTCGTACGGCTTGAGGCGCGGGTTCCGCTGGAGGTCGCCGAGAAAGGTCGCTTGGTCGGTGTAGTTGTCGGGGTCTTGATCACGGTCAGTGCCAATTGGGGGGCCGGACAGGCGGCGAGGGTCTCTTTACATGACTGCTTCACCCACATGAGCTTCTTCCAGGACCTCTTGCGCCGCCGGCTGCCGCCCTGCTCGCTGTGTAGCCTTCGCAGGCGCGGTCGTCCCAGCTCGCTCGCGCTGTCGCCCGCGTAGGGGGCGCGGTGCGGCGGGGGGAAGGCATCGTCGGGCGACAGGAGGCCGCTGGCGAGGCGGGAGGAAACGTGGAGGTCTAGCGTGGGAAACGGTGTCTCGCTCTCATCGTCGTCGGTGTGCGAGGGCATCGCTGTCAAGGCGTCCTTTTCATGGTGGTGGTGGTTGTGAGTGCCCAGTGCCAGTGCTGGGTGAAGTGGAGGCCAAGGGAAGACCTGCGACGCGCCGCATCCACATTCGAGCCATGCAGTGACGCTAGCGGGAGAAGCTCCTGCGTGCTACTCCAAACCTCAGAACAGAACAGTTATTTAACACCACGCGAGGGAGGAAGTGATTCATTACGACCTGGACTCTAATTAGATAGAGCAGCAAAAGGCGCTTCCATGTTTGAACAGCCGTTGCTGGATCACTATTTCAACAGGATTCAATTGCAACATCTACACGGCAGTGGCCCAGATCTCATCCAAACTCAACTTGGGAGACGACAAAATGCTCGTCAACATACACATTCAGCCTCTCCTCAATATAATCTTCTGTCATAGCGTCATTGGGTTTGATGATTCGCCTCTCTTCAGGAAGATCTTTGATGCAGAACGTCTTCAGTCAGTCAGCACCTGAGCAGTGGGATCAAGGGGACTATCGAGCTCACAGTTGGGCCAGTGTCAGTGGCATGGAGCGTCTTGCCAATCAGCCTGTTCTCCCAATTCTCCAGCGAGTTCTTGGGGCTGGCCAAGGGAGAGCTGTCCGCGCTGTTCCTTGGCTTCATGATGGTCAGGCTGGATGTTTTATCGGTAGAATCACAAGGTTGCGCTGCTTCGCTTCACCTCGGACTGTTGGTCAACCCTGTCCACTTATACGCCGCGCATTGCGCGATTCCATGTGTGCTTTGGTTGCACACGTCGAGGATTGGCTTGCGTCATACGGTGAAGAACTGGGAATACCCTGCGCACTGCGCATGGCAAGACTTGGAAGCAGGCGCCTCACGGGCCACGACACGGCCAATTTGTCACTTGTTCCTCTCATCGAAGGCTGGAATTCAAGAGGGGAAGCCTGAAAGATGCGCAGTGCTCACATGACATTGCCTGGTGCCTGGTACGTCGAGAATGCTTCAAGTTGCTTACTGGCGCTGCCCTTGGGATTAAAGTCGATAGAGTCACTGCGCCTTTCCCCATAATGCTCTCCGCGAACCCACAGGGTGTCAAGAACAACTACCAACAAATACTCAACAATCAAGATCTCGTTGTTGATTGATCTCGCGTGGAGACCCAGCTGGGCAGTACTCCCGGTCACGACTCACCGCCAACCTCAAACCTGGTCGCATACGTGGCATGCCTGCTCCTAATCAATACATAACATGTAGGTGAATGCAGGGTAATTTTAACACTGCGAACCGTTGCGACGGCCGACCAGATCCTTGCGACTCGCCGACGTCTGTTGAGGAATTGATGGGTGGAAAGCTGTCTACGGAGTAGACGTCTTGCGACACTTCTCGCGACAGTGAACGAGGAAGCGCACGACATCAACAACGCCTCTGTCAACTTGGCTCGCCCCTCGATGGACTGAACTCATCGTAGGCCGCCAACGGCCCAACTCCGACCTTCGGGGATTATCGCCTTGGTTTGACGCCATCTCCTGTCCCACGTTGTGGCGGCCCGCATGCAGCAATGCCGCTGCGGAGCATGTCGAATTCCCCAACCTCCTCCGTCCTCACAGGCTCACTGGCCTCCCTCGCCCATCCCCCTATCCGTCCGCATGCGTCGCGCTTGCTCAACTCGCGCCTGCCTCGTGCGTTAGCTGCACGCGACCAGCTTGGCCTGGCACTCACGCGGGCAGCTTTGCAGTCACCCGGGCCCGGCCCTGTCCTCTGGAATCCAATCGCCGGTCTCAGACTGCGTGCGGCGCTGCGGCTTATCTCACCATCACCAGCGGGATACATGAGCCTTGGTCCTGGGACGACTGAACTGGACTGGACTGGACTGGACCGACCACCCCCAGGCCCCAGAGCGCCGGGCGAGTAATCACCCTGCCTCGTCACACGCGCACGCACATGCACGGGGGACTTCACACACCGAGGGTGGGAAACGAGGTGTGCCTGCAGCTAACCGCCTCCCACAGACCGTCGGTGTGGGAATTCCCAGCAACCAGCAACCTGGCCACCGCATCTCACGGGCGACAGGGCCACCACTCACGACCACGATGGCCTCGCACGGGATCAACCGCTCGACCCCCGTCGCCGGCTTCGGGCCAGACCGCAAACGGACAGGCGAGCTAAGGCAAGCTTGCTCGCACGCTCCCTCGCTCGCTTGCGTGCGTGCGGTCCCTGGGCTCACGCGATTGTCGAAATGACGCCCTCTGCCGTTTCCGTCACACCGCCCTACGGTAGCTCATAAGACCAGACGCGCGAGGACACAGCAGACCTCGAGCTCGTGGGACCGTGGTCGCCGTCCGTGTATCATCCATCCCATCTACGTATCCTTCTTCGATGCTGTCCTTGCCACTCAATCTAGGGTCATGGCGGTGCCATCGTGGCGGATCGTAAACGGTGACGAGGCGTCTGGTCATGGTCGAATAGTACCTCTAGAGACGGCGCCAACATCTACAGCAGCCCCAAGCATATCATCTCCACGACTGCCCCCTTTCACATACCTACCGCCAGAGCTGCGGCTGCGCATCTACAACTGCGCCATCGAGCCTCGTCTCCTGCTGCTGAACGATCTCGTCGACGTCGAGTGCGCCCACCCGCTGCCGGCGGTCACCCAAGTCAATTCAGAAGCACGCATTGAAGCACGCGGTGGCTATGAGCGGGTAGGCAAGGGATCCTACTTCAACTTTGCACGAGACATATTGGTCTGCGACTATCGCATCGCGGACCGGACGACTTTTGACTCGGTAGCCGAGGACATTGCATCGCGCGCTGAGCGTGTCGTCTTCTGGGACTGTGTCCCGGACGAGCAGAGAATCGCCCTACCAAAACACTACTTTGACTATGTGTCTCAGTGGTGCGACCAGGACGTCGACGGGCGAGTCACGCTCGACAGGTTCTGGTTCCCCAACGTGAAGGAATTCTGGTCTGTCAAAGTGGGCGATGTGGCGCGAAGCTGGCACGTGAACTTTGACAAGAGCGCGCCCTGCAGCGAGCGCATACAACAAGCCGCGCGCGAGTATCGATACTGGGTGGACGCCAACGTCGTCGAAGTGGCGACGCTGGACCTGAGCCAGGATGCCATGTCGCGACTGGTCCTGCGAGAAGGACGATGCGATAACGACAATTGCCAGAGGTACAATGTGGGGAGGACACACATCCTCTCCAAAGTCAACTTTATGGACGGCGACTACTGTCCACCGGACGACGGGCGAGAATGGTACCATGTTCGATTATCCGAGGAGACAAGGTGCGAGGTGGATGGGTGTCGTGCTGCGGCCGCGAGGCTGCGATGGTCGTTGGTGGAGAGAAGCTTCACATTCTTCTTGCGCTGGGACTGGCCGATGGACATGGCTGGAGTGGCAAGGAAGCGCAACCGCTTGGAATACACTGGCCACAGCCATGGTCTGTATTCGTCGCATTGACCTGGTTGGTCTTGCAAAGGACCTGGGATACCTGTACTGTTAGAGAGAAAGTTCTTGGCACGCGCGATGAGGCACAGGCCGAGTACATGCAGTAAAATGATAGACAGACACATTATTATCAATCGATATATACAACTAGAACGTACATGGCTTATAGCGTCTTCTTGATGTTGCGACGCGCGCTGCTGGCTCTCGACCATGAGCCGGCCGACTTCCTCAGACGCCCAAAGGTCAGCGTCGATGCGTTCGGTATCAAACCCGTCTCATTCGTAGTACTGGCGACCTCTTCAGACCGCGTCGACGTCTTTCTGCCCCATTCCTCGTCTGGCTCTGCGACCGCGGGACTAGGCAGTCTCAGAATCTTATTTGGACCTTTCGTCATGGCCCCTTGCAGTGCCGCCCACGATTCCACCTGGCCGTTCGCAGCCTCCTCTACACAGTTGCACTCGTCCCCGGCAGGGCAGAGTTCCTCGCCGGCGGCATGCCACTCGGCGAGACACGCCTCGTGGCTCGCACATCCACAGCTTAGACATGGTGGGAACAGTGCATCGACGGGCTCCAGGCAGTACACGCAGCGTAGCTGGCTCTGCATGCGATGGCAACGATCACATGTACCCACTGCACCGCCCGTATGGGAATCCGAGGAGGTATAGCGTGCAGGATCAAGTTGCGTCTCGTGGATGCGACAGATTCCCGTCACGTCGAGCCCCCTGCCGGACGCAATGAGCGCATGCAACTGATCCTTCTTGCCCATGACGATGGGCGATGAACCGGTCTTGACATGCGCAACGCTGCCCTCATGAATGGTGAAGGACTCGGATGTGCTGCCGTCCCTGTGGTACAAAGTTCGAGGGCTATCGGATCGCATAATGTTGAACTTCATAATCTCGAGGCGGGAGAGTGGCTCGTCCCACATTTGAAGCATCTCGGCGTATGCATAGCGGTAGCTTGCGTGAAGCTCTGCACGTGCAGGCTCTAACATGGGCGCACTGAGCCACCCGTCGTCGTCAAACATTGTTTGATCCTCGACGTACAATGACACGCTGACCGGCACGAGGGGAAGAGTGTCCTCGGGTACAGGTTCGTCGCCGTCCACCGAAATACGCCCCACGCTCGAGTCACTGGTGACTGTCTTGGACGCATTGCCCCAGACCGCGCTGTTCATGCCAGGGGCCAAACTATTGATGATCGTCTCGACCGGGCTGGGCTTCTTCTTGGTGTACGGTGGTGACGCGGAGCTTCCACCCGTGAACGATCGGGACAGACCTGTAAAGGATGATGCGAGACTGGCGTTCGCCTTGTGTGCCGATCGCGAGTGCGGTGATCGCGTACCTCCTTGGGCGATATCAAGGCCTGCAACGGGGGCCTTACCACGGGCAGGGGGGGTCTCGCCGCAGGAGTACGAGTTGGACGCTGGATCCTCATTCCAAGCCACGTCTTCGGACGCTTGTGAACCATCGTAATAGGGTGTCAAAGGCGTGCGGGGCGTTCTTGGGGTCGTCGTGAGAGCTGTATTGCGTGTCTTGCCAAAGAGATTCCACACGGAAGCGTCTGTAGGGAAGTACTCCAGGGAAAAAGAGGGGGCCTTGAGAGGCAATGGCGTCTCCGTTTGCGGGAGATGGGACTCCGCGTAGGCAACACTATCTTCAGCCGATGTCTCGCTGAAGATACACGACAACATGGCCAGCATCTGGATGTCGGCGATTTTCTCGAAATAGTCAAACAGCTCGGCGATGAAATCCCGCGCCAGAGGATGCTCGCCCCATTTGACTCGTCCACAGAGCCCGGAATCAGACTCGGCCGAGTCATACCCTGAGTCTGGCGACTCGTACGATCGCGTCTTGGAGACAATCTGATGCGCAATGACAAGAATCGAGTTCCGCCTGCTGTCTGGCGTAATGACCTCCAGCGGTATGCCCTTTTTCAGGAGAAGCGTCAAGTACCGCCAGACGTCAGCCATATCCTTATATCCATGCTTGTCGGCGACAGCGGCGTTGTGCTCGCACACTTCAGCGCCGTCGCCAAAGATGGCATACTCTTTGGCCAGCTCCCTTTTGGAGGGTAGGAGAGGCCGGGTATCATGGATCGTGACGAGGTTGCGCGGCCGTCCGATGATGCGACGTCGACTGTACGCTGTACCTGTGCCCGTCCCAATTCCAGTTCCAGTGTCGCCGCCGCTTGATCTGATCGATCTGTCCTCACTCCATGTCTTCTTGAATTGTCGTCGCGGGTGATACCAGAGGCTCATCTTGTGAATGGAAGTCGACTCGGAATCACTCGATGAAGTCGATGAATCAGACTCGTCCGAATCAGATTGATCTTCTGTCGCAGAGGGCTCATCCGTTGCGAACTTTGACTTGGAGGACTGCTCGTATGGAATTCTCCCAAAGCCGGCAAAATACGGCTCAGGCTTTGCCTTGTCTTTTTGCAGCTCTGCGTTGCTGGAGAATAACGCCCTGGCCCTTTCCTCCTTACTAGGGAAGAAGCAAACCAGACGTCCATCGTGGGAGAATCGAGCGCCACATGTCCTCGCTGGCGGTGGAATGATCGACCTGTTCGGAGGCGCCAGAGTCGTGTCCGCATCGGCATGAGGCGGCAGCTCTTGCGACATGGCCGCTGAGCCTCCAGCGGGAATGTCTTCATCTTCTTCACTGCTCGAGCTCTCGTCGACGAGTGCGCCAATCCCATCGTCAAGATCATCCACATTCTTGAAGAGTGTTGTGCTCGTTTCCAGGTCCACCTCGCCCAGCAGGTAGATAAAGGCAACTTCCAAACAGTTCTTCTTTCTCTGCAGAAACTTCTCGGCGAGCAGATGGATCTCTCGGGTCATGCGCTGATGTGTCTCCTCGGGCAAGAAGGACGTCTTCTCAATGTAGAACTTTGGCGCGCTCGCACTCGGATAGTCCTCAGGGATGTATATCCTGACCTTGATGAAGATTGTGTCGCCGCCCGGTCCCCAGGGTCCGTTTAGAGACGCGTTAAGTGTCATCTCATCAAAGTCGATATTCTCCCACCTGACTTTGGGCATCGACATGCTGATCCGCAACACCTCGTCTTGTATCGTGTCAGGCCCTGCCCATTCGTCATCAGGGTATCCATGACCGAAAACGCTCGAGTCCTTGGACATCTGTCTCTTTGGCAGGATGCCAGGCCCAGAGGCGGTCCTTTTCGTAATGGTAATGCCCTTGAGCCAGCCGATCTGTGATTGGTTGCGATCCTTCTTCGACGTGACCTTGGCTCGCATGGAGGGCCCTCGCCAGCCAGTCTTTGCGTGGCGCCCCTGTGTACCCGAGCGCATGCCCATAGTAAGTGCGCTCTGCTTCGCTTGGTTGGAAACGGCGGCACGCGGGTCGCTCATGGTCCCATGTTTGCGATCTCGGCTCGAGACTTCATCAATGGTGCGGAACGTCTTGTACGTTGCGCCTTTCCGGGTCAGATTGATGCCCCTGGCTGCTGGTGCACCCTTGGTATATCCCACAGCCGCCAGTATGCTTGCGTCAACGCATTGGAGCCGTAGCTCATTATCAGCGCCCCACGAAACAAGCTGAAACTCCCTCGTGTCGATGGAGTTGGCGTCGATGCCGCCTCTACTCCTCCAGAGAAACTCTTTCACCTTGTGTTGGCCATGGCCTGGGAAGACCGTTACAGGCTCTGCGGTTGTATGTTTCGGCCCTTCATCTAGGCGTTGCCTATCGTACAGATACAGGTCCCCGGGCTCATTTTGGGGCATGGCCAGAAGGCCCTCTCCGAATGGTGTATGTCGCGCTCGCCAAACAGGATACTGAGTATGGATCACCTTTTCAGGCTCATGGACATCCTTTGAGTAGTCCCAGAACTTGATGGTCTTGTCCAACGAGCATGTGACAATAGAGGTGGGGTTCAGGCGATTCCAGTCGAGTCCGTAAATCTTGGACGTATGGGCCGTAATCGACTTGACTGGCTCGCATGCCCGTCTCTCATCCCAAACGTGAAGCCAACGATCGTGCGAAGATGCCAGAGCGTGGGGGTCTTGTCGACTGTACTTAACTTGCGAGGCCCCGGCAAACCAGTCGCAAAAAGTAAGCACTGGCTGCCGCGGGCGACGAAGGTCCCAAGAGTGCACGTAGCCATCGACGGAGCATGTTGCTAGGATATCGGGGTGGTGCGCAGAAAAGTTGATGTCGGTAATGGCACGGCTGTGGCCTTGAAGCGAATGCTCGATCGCGCCAGACGCCGAATCCTCTCTAAGATTCAGATTCCATACCAGAGCGCGATGGTTTGCTGTGGACACCACCCAGTAGTCTCGTGCAGCAAAGGGTGACCACTGGACGTCTGTGACCAGCCAAGGCTGACCATGGCTGCGCAGTCGCCGAGGGGGATTGTAAGGCGAGTCGAGGTCGATAATGGCCAGACCATCCGGCGATGCAAGCGCAATGTCGCGACCTGAAGGGGAGATTGTCGCCGAGCCGACTAGGCCGTCCACATGGATTGTACCATCAGATTCGAAGCTTTCACTATCGTATGCTGACTTGATGATCTTGCCCTTCCTTGGCGCATCCAGCGTCTGGTCGAAAAACGGCATCTCTTTGGCCTGAGAAGTGGTGGCTCATGTGGCCCTTCATGTCGGGATCGCGTTGCCCGTTTGGCATGCGCTGAGTGTGGCCTGTTGGCAATCAAGATGTAGGCTGCGTGTGAATCAAGACTGTCGTCTCACACGGTACGTGTCGTTTGAGTGTAGTCGCTAAGGCGCCGCATCCGCGCACGATCCAGTCTGTGAATGTTGGTTAATCCATTGGACTGAGTTCGCGACGACGTGAACCAGTGTCGAGGGAATGAGGTCAGACGTGATAGGGATCGAGTGCTTTCGCCATATGCTCTTCTAGCGAAACTACCTCTCCACTAGCTAGCTACCTGGCGTCCCTGGCAGGCCACTAGCTTCATCCCGGGCCCAGCCAAGTGCTGCACTTGCTTGCCTACCCGATACCAAGAGTATCGTATTAACTTATCAAGCAATTGGATTGATTCATGATTACAACTGTGAAGGCTACACGATGAATTATTTGACTGAATAGCCCTCGTCAGATGTGATTGTAGAGAAGGTCTTTTCCTGACTTGCTGCTTTGGCGAAGGTACTCTGCACGCATTGTCGCGAGCAATCGTCTATCTCATACCTCTGTCGCATGCACAAATGGCCCCTCCTCCCGCCCAGCAGTGCCCCGCCTCGCGTGCAATCGAAGTCTCAAGGTTCCGACTTTAGCTCTTGCACCGCTTGCTCTCCCCGTCCTGCACTATCACACATATATATAGAGCACCAAAATGGCCCTACCCAAGCGAATCATCAAGGAGACGGAGCGCCTGATGGCCGAGCCGTAAGTTACACATGTTGTGGTGGGCTCTGCGCCAAACGAGCTACTGACCGTCCCTCGCGCAGTGTGCCCGGTATCAGCGCCATTCCTCACGAGGATAACCTCCGTTACTTCGATGTCGAAATCCACGGGCCCGCTAGCTCTCCCTATGAAGGTACGGCGGATGGGCATTGTGCGTTCTGGCTCGGCTGACTGAACCTACCTAGGCGGGATATTCAAACTCGAGCTCTTCCTTCCCGAAGACTACCCCATGACTGCGCCCAAGATTCGGTTTCTCACAAAGATTTTCCATCCCAACGTTGACAAGCTTGGCCGCATCTGCCTTGACGTCTTGAAGAGTATGGAGCCTCGGGAAACAAACGATTAAATGTCCGGGGGTCGCTAACGTACTGTAGATAACTGGTCTCCTGCTCTTCAGATCCGAACAATCCTTTTGTCGATTCAGGCTCTTCTGGGCGCCCCCAACCCCGATGACCCTCTGGCCGACGACGTAGCCAAGCATTGGAAGGCTGATGAACAGGCGGCTATTGAAAAGGCCAGGGAATGGACAAGAACATATGCACAGCCTCAGCCTCAGCCGGCTTCATGATGGACACCAGGCAGGCATGGAGCGGAGCGGAGACGAGAAATACCATGGGAAATGTTCAGGTGAACTTTGATAGGGTCGCAAGCGATGTTTTCGTGTTACAGGTATAGGCCGACACGGTTCCACGTGCAACATTCTTCTTTGACGCATCAGTGCCGGGCAGCGCTATACCACCGCCGGAGCCTACAGAACTACCTGTACTTAGTATCACAGCGGTTCCAGCATTGGAACTGGCTTGCTAGGATATGGTCACGGCTTTGTACAAGCGAAGCTCCGCTCCACGAGGCTCATACATGCACCCTTCGCGGAAATCAAAGTACAAGGAGCGTCACAGGCAAATGCACCATTTTTAGAGATACAAGTAGAGCGATTGACTCCACCAACACGATTTCTCGTACCTACAATGCTAGAGTACACAAAGGGAATCTTTCCGTATAGCGTAGCGCAAGCCAACGATGATATTCGCTTAGACGACAGCAAGGTCGCCGAACTTCTCCTGTTCGGGGGGTTAGCACACGTCTCCAAATACACAAGAAAGAAGACACATACCTTGTAACCAGGCACCATCCAGCGACCCTTGGACACGAGCTCGTTGGTCTTCTCGTCAATCGACTTCTCGGCAGCAGCAACCTCGTCCTACACAGTAACATCAGTAACCATCCGCGTAGTGCTGAAGCGGTCCAACATACAACAGTGAGGTCCTCGAACGGCCTAGCGGACTCAATGTTCTTCAGGGTAGCGGCAAGGTCCTTCAGCTCCAGGTCAACAGCGGTCTTGGTCTGCTCGGCGTTCTTGACAGCCTCGGCCTCGAAGGCGTCGATGGCCTTGATCTGGCGGTTCACATCGTAGGTGGTGGGCTTGAAGTCCTTGAAGCGCTTCTCGATCTCGTCGACAATGGCGGTGTTCTTGAGCTGGGAGCGGTAGGCGGCAAAGTCGACGGTGGTGGGCTGCTCGGACAGGACCTGCACCCGGCGGCGCGCGTCCTCGTTGCGCTTCTTGAAGGCCTGCAGGGAGGAGACGGTCTGGCCGCGGAGACCCAGCGAGCTGGTGACCTTGGTCCAGTCGAGCTTGAGAGCAGCGCTGCGCTGTTGGGAGAGGAGAAATTAGCTCAATCGTTCGGTCGCATTGAGGGAGCGGAGGCGGCACAGGGGGGGGCGCAAAGGCGGTCGTATCGTTTCTGCAGGGAGGATCAATTGATTAAGGGTACTTACGGTGGCCATTTTGATGGTATCTGGTGGTTTGAGTGAGCGTAGATGGTCGTCAGCGTTGGTGTTGATTGACTTTGCCGACCAAAGGCGGGTCGTTGAGGCCGGGAGACAGATCACGTGACAGCGCTCAGGATCCGTGCGATTCCGATGGCCAAGTCGAGCATGGATTCAAAGAAGGCATTGAAGTCGAAATCATGATCAACGATAAATGACAGTGATTGAAGCCGAGTTTTTTTTTTCCTGGCCGCAGCAATTTGACCTTTTATTTTTGTTGTAGCATGCATCAAGGTGCTCAAGCCTCCATACTATGCGGAGATGAATACACTCGTGATACTTCTTTCCCATGACCACCCAAGGAACCTTCAACAATGCTAGATACTCAATGCCATGATAGAGTTGACAATGTCGTTCTCGTTCTCCTTCAGAGCCTTGATAGCCTTTTTGCGGCTAACACTGGCCTGGGTCATGACGAGCTCGATATCCTTATCCTCAATGCCCTCAGAGTCAACCTCCTCGTCATCATCCTCCTCCTCTTCCTCAGCAGGCTTCTTGGCGTCAGAGGACTCGATACCCTTGCTGGACTCGGCGTGGGAGTGGCCAGCGTGGTCGCCCTCGGAGGCACCCTGGGCAGCGAGCTGGGCAGCGGCGGCCTGCTGGGCGGTGGCGTTGATGTCCTCAATCTTGGCCTCACCGAACACACTGTGCCCTGTCAGTCGCCCGCTCATGGACGGTCCAGCCGACAGACTTACATGTAGGTGTTGCTGTTGGGGGACTTGTAGACCTCGGGATTGTTGATGACGAAGAGCATCTGTGGGGTTACGTTCAGCCTTTGATTCCCTCACTTTCCAATCCTGCCCATGATCGATGTACGTACGTTCTTGGGGCGGCGCATGGTGACGCGGGTGATGCCAGTGACACGGGTCAGGTGCAGCTTCTCGAGCATCTTGCGAGCCTTCTTCTCGTTCCTGGAGGTGACAACGGTGGTCGAGCCCGCGGGGAGCTCGCCCTCACCACCGGCCTCAACCTCGGAGTCGTCGCTAGAGTCCTCATCCTGGTCCTCGACGCGGGACTTCTGGGGCTCCTCATCGGGGAGCTCTTCGACGCGGGGGTTGGCCATGATTGCGGTTGTGTGGTCTAGAGGAGGGGTTTCGTCGTTAGCTGGTGCTCGAGCAAGCTGAAAATCGGCTGGCAACGCATGTTTTTCGGGGCGCTGCATGTCGTAAAAATTCAGCAATACTGTATACTCACATTTGGAAGTGAGCCTAGATATCGTTCGTCTGGGCCGTTCGTTGCGATATTCTTCGTCTGTTTGTGAAGCGAAACTTCCGTTGCGAAATTCTAGGGTTTGGTGGTTGGCGGGCTAAGCTCGATTAGGTAATCGCTCAACGTGGGGTCCAGTCGAGCTCAAGATGTTCATCAACTTCAACAGCTGCCCAGACACTGGCGTCCAGGATTTCATGACTTTTTGTATAACGAATTGCGGCAAGCAGGTTCTGTTCATTATAGTCTTGATTTCTATTCAAAATGTTTATACATATATAGTCTAGATGTCGCCTCTCTCAACCCTTGTAAGCCGAGGGGCCGACCATGAGCTCTGGCTTGACAAGCTGGTCGAATTCCTCCTCAGTCAAGGCATTCAGCTCCATGGCTGACTCCTTGAGGGTCAGGCCCTTCTTGTGCGCATTCTTGGCGACCTTGCTGGCCATGTCGTAACCGATCTTGGGGTTGAGGCACGTGACGAGCATGAGACTGTAGCAAAGTTAGTTTGAGGCCGGTGTTCTAGACAAGTAAAACTTACGATTCCTTCATGATGCTGGCAATCTTGGCCTCGTTCGCGGCCAGGCCAACGACCAAGTTCTTCTCGAAGGAGCGCATGCCATCAGCCAGCAGTCTGGAGCTGTGGAGGAGGTTGCGGATGACAAGAGGCTTGTACACGTTCAGCTCGAACTGTCCGTTCATGCCACCAATGGTGGTCGCGACGTGGTTGCCCATAACCTGGGCGCAGACCATCGTCAAAGCCTCGCACTGGGTAGGGTTGACCTTGCCAGGCATGATGCTGCTACCAGGCTCGTTCTCGGGCAGGTTGAGCTCGCCAAGGCCGCAACGAGGACCGGAGCCAAGGTAACGGATGTCCTGGGCAATCTTGGTCAAGGAGGCTGCCAGGGTGTTGAGGGCGCCGTGAGCGTGGACAATGGCATCGTGGGCAGCGAGAGCCTCAAACTTGTTGGGTGCGGTCTTGAACTCGGTGCCAGTCATCTTGGTCACCTCCTCGGCAATGCCCTCGGCGAACCCCTCGAAAGTGTTAATGCCAGTGCCAACAGCAGTGCCACCCTGTGCAAGAAGGCGCAGGTCAGGGAGTGCTGCCTCGACGCGCTTGATACCGTAGTCGAGCTGAGCCACGTAGCCCGAGAACTCCTGAGCCAAAGTCAAGGGTGTAGCATCCTGCAAGTGTGTGCGACCAATCTTGATGATCTTCTTGGCCTCGAAATCGTCCACCTTGGCTTGAAGAGCTGCCTTGAGGGTCTTCAATGCAGGCAGCAGATCACCCTCGAGCTCTAGAACGGCAGCAATGTGCATGACTGTAGGGAAGGTATCGTTGGAGGACGCGCTGCGGTTGACGTGGTCGTTGGGGTGAACGGGCTTCTTGCTGCCCATCTGGCCGCCCAAGATCTCGATGGCGCGGTTGGAGATGACCTCGTTGGCGTTCATGTTGGATTGAGTGCCGGAACCGGTCTGCCAAACGACAAGAGGGAAGTGGTCCATGAGCTTGCCGTCGGCGACCTCCTTGGCGGCTTGCTGGATAGCTTTGCCGATCTTAGGGTCGAGGCCGTAGCGCATGTTGACAGTAGCCGCAGCTCCCTTCAAGATGCCAAAGGCCTTGACAATGGGAGGGGGCATCCTGTCCTGAGGCTGGTTGATCTTGAAGTTCTCGAGGGAGCGCTCCGTCTGGGCACCCCAGTACTTGTCCCCAGGGACCTGGATCTCGCCAAAGGCATCGCTCTCGGTTCGCGTAGAGACCATGGTGGGCTTGGACGTATGGAAACTGCGGTAGTTGCTGTATCGCGGGGTTGTAGCTGAAGGGTTTCGGGATGCTGAGGTTGTATGCGGGGTCGAGAAGGAGATAGATCGCAGCTGTTGACATGTGGTGGCAGCAGTTATCGTCCTCGGCATTGCTGCGGCACGCCACGAGCTCGCAGCTCCCGCTCTTGCCGACGCTGTGCGAAGCATAATGGATGGTCTATGTGTTCTCGAAGAGCGAGTGAAATCCCCTTTGGGAAGCACAAGAGGCTAAAAGGCGAAGACTGAGAGCAATTGGTCTGAGAGGCGCGCTCAAAGAGGTTCGCGACAGAAAGTCACTGGGAAATTCTTGAGGTTCTTCCCCTTGCCATCGCGGAAGAAAACAATCAGCGTCGGAATCGCGTTCCGATAAAAGCCGTGGTAAAGGCTTACCCTGCACGGCAATGTGGTGGGTTATCCCCGGTCTGCCCCGATCAACCCTAACTGGAGTTCACGGTCGATGAAGCGGGATTGGGGAATTCAACGTCATCAGGAAAGGAGGCAAAGCATTCACGTATGATGACTCACATGAGTAGCATAAAGAACCGCCCTGCGCCTTGAATTCAGATGATTGTGGAATTTTCCATTTGACGCCGTCCGTCTGCGAAAATGCGTTGCGACATACAGCCCTTTGGGATGATTATATGGTTCCAAGGCTCAGGCTGGCACAAACGGCGTGGCTATGCTCTGGCCGCCATGGTTCCCAATGTCCTCCCTGCCCGATCTAATGTCACCTCTCCGTAGTTGCCCTTTTGACTCCAAATGCGAATAACCCCATTTACGCCGAGGCCTTGACCTTGGCCAGCGCCTTGCGCTCCTCGAAGCGGCGCTGCTTCTTGAGGCGGAGGACCTTGAAGCGCTCAAAGTCGGTAAGGTTGTCCCGCCTCGACTTCTGCTCACGCTTCTTGGCCCAGTTGGTCTGCTCCCACTTCGAGTCGATCTCGGATTTCTCCCAGCGCTGCTTGAGGGTAGCGTGGCGGGCGCCGCGCTCGAGGCCCTCGACGACGAGAGGCGAAAGGAGAGCCCGCGAGAGGCGGAGGGGCTGTCGGCGGCTGGCAAGCTCGGGGTTGGATGAAGGACCCTCGACGAGCACCTGCATGCCATGTCAGTCCATCACGTCCTACATTTCCACTTCTCAGGATCCAAAACATACGCGCTTGTGGTCGATGATCTCGACAATGGCGGCAAGCCTGCCGGCGTCGGGGTGGTCGCCGTTGATCACAACGACACGGCCAACCTCAACGAGGCGCCAGGCGGAACCCTCAATCGTGGCATCACCCATTTTGACGGTATTCTGTTTCGGCGTCAGCCTCGGATCTCGAAATCGAAAATAGTATTGCGCGCGACAAGTAAATGTCTCGCTGGCGAATTGTCGTACCTGTTGTCGTGAAGTGTCGTTTCCGTCGGTCGTTGGTGGATGTGTTCTGGAGCCGAGATATCGCCAGGGACTTTTTGATGCACGCTGTTACCTTGCGAGTGTGCGGGCAGAAATCTCGGTGCCCTAAGCAAAATTCCGGTCACAGGTTGTGCCGGCCCCGACCCCACTTTTGTGTGAGTATGGTGCACGGACCATTTGAGCCTCCAATTGACCATGTCGCGAAGCTCAGAAATTTTGCAACTCTTTGCACTTGGATCTTTCTCTACATTGAACCTCAGTCGCGTTTGGCGTCTGCAGGTCATCCAGAGTGAGGACAGCTACGAATGGTAAGTCACAATCTTCTTTATATCTGATTCCTTTCATGATGAGGTAATTTGCGTTTGATTCTACCTGGTGGCACTCTCGCCGGAGTCGCTATATCAGAGTAGTCATATGATATCTAATTCTTACATATTCTGATACTATCATCACAACATTATTGTTCCAGACTTTTGTCAGCAGCAAGAGGCTAACATTCGTCTCAGGCAGATAAATGGCTTTCCGAACATTCATGTCGACGGCCTGTCGTTCGAAGCGACTCCCATGAACCGCCAGAGCTCAATCGTGCTCTTTCCTCGGCTTCCACTTGCTGTACAGCTCGCCTTGAGTGCATGTGCGTGTCGGGTCTGCTCCAGTCGACTCATGTTCATGGCATCCAACGAACGCGCCCATGTACGCTGAACGTGATGTGTTTTTGCCCTAAATGTCTTTGGGTGTCCTTATACCTCGTACCGTAACTTGCCACCTTCTGGCCGCCAACATGCGCATATTGTCGAAAACGGCCTCAAGCCTCTCCAAGGAAATCCAATGTGGCAGCTACCCAAATCCCTTTAGACATCAGACAACGTGAAGTATATCATTTCATTATCGTGAATTGTGGCTATCCGTGGATGCTACAAGTAACGCCGCTGGCCCAAACTCCCGACAATGCTTGGTATCATTATTTATTTGCCCTGCTTCTCGCGGAGGCGCTGCTCATCCTCAGCCTGCAACTCAGCGTCGAGCTTGGCTCCCTTTGAGGGCTCGTTGCCGTGCAGTGTTGCCTGCTCATAGTCAGTAACCGTTTATCATGACATTGTCGGTTTCGAGACGTACGGGCAGAGTGGGGTCCTTCTTGGAAGCCGCAGTCTCGGGGTCATCAGAGGGGCCCTTGTTACGCTCCTCGGCAGCCAGCTTGTTGGCAATGGAACGCTCGTCCTCTGCAGACTTGTTAGCTGGCGCAATCTCGCATCATCCACATGACATACTAGAGTCGAGGTTCTTGTGGGAGTTCTCCTTGCCCTCCTTGTAGGGCTCCTGGGCAGCCTTGAGCTCAGAGTCCTTGTAGTTGCGCTGGTCGCCAGCCTCGTAGACGCCAGATTGGCCGACAGAAGAGTTTCCAGACATGGTGATGATTGTTGGCTTGGGTATTTGCGTAAGAACAGAGATGTGCTTGTTTGATGTCACAAACTGATCGAGGAGGGAAGAAAAGCAGTTTTGTAGGCAAGAGTGAGAATGAGTGTTTGCGCCATTCTCCACAAGTTGTTGCTTCAGACGTCATACGTCATCACGATTGTGATCGATGTTTGCAAGCGCTGTCTCCCGCAATTGACGCAACGACGTCATGCAGGAAGCTTCTGGTCGCAATGGGGCCGCAATTGTGTGGTGCTCAGGCACCGTTCCTGTGCTGGCGAGGCGGAGGTTTGGTCCTGTGTTTCCAAGATGCTCGCGTGCCAGGCAAGGCTGGGTGGAGGGGCAAGTTGTCTAACACACCGTGGAGTACGGAAGTATTGAGGCTAGGAGATTTGTTTGAGATGTTATCATAAATCGTGCTGCTCCATGGAGTCGTGTTTGATTTTTCGACCGGATATGACCAAGTCGACTCTTAAGTGCTCCTAAATCACAAATGACAAGGAGACAACTACCTGCGTCCCAGGCCGTGTGGTGTCTAACGTTACTTCACGGCCCTGTGTATCAAGCCCAATTGATGACGGAGGTCTTAGCTTTTCATATTAACACATTTGGACCCAGTGTCTAATCAAGCATTGGGAAATCCACATGTTTTGAAATGATATTCGTGATACATTGCATTGTCTTTGTCAACCAGCTGGCTGTTGTTTGTATTTTCAGGGTTCTATCCCCACTACGAAGTATCCAATTTGCTTCCCTTTCAAAAAGTTATCCTCATTACCGTGCGCAGTCTACATGTACACGTCTGAAGAATTGAATTAAGATATTTTTAATCGAGAAGCAATATAAAATTACGGAATTCAACTTACTTACTGGATGATGCATTTCATCACAGTCACCGAAAAGTGCAGGGTAGCTCATCAACCCCGGCGGAGTTTTCTAGACGGAGCTAAAAATGCACGGACCATTATACTCTGAGTCTTGGCACTGGCGTGCAGTCATCATGCAGTAGTTGGAGCAGCGGCTCACGATACCTTAGCTCCGACATCAAACAACGACCACTGCTCGACCACACCACAACCCAGGCCTTACTGACACCCACTCGGCTGTCACAAGGATTCTAAAAGATGTTCCGCTTTGTAGGTGTACCCGCTTAGGTCTGCGAGGGCTTCAATGGCTAATCTCAGACCAGTCGAAATCGCTCGATATCGTCACGCTCTTCCACAAGGCTGGATCTCCTGCCTCGACCCGCGTCGCAACGCTTCTGAAGCAGGCGTCAGCCAGCGCCGCTGCCGGCGCAACGATTGATCAGGCCAGCGACCACACCCACCAGACCCAGCGCGAGCAGTTCGACCTCAACATTACAGAGGATCCCCCTACCGCCGACCAGGTCCAGACGATCCTAGAGTACGTGGGCAAGAACAAGATCTCCACCATCATTGAGGGTGCCCAGGACGAGAAGGATGCACTCAAGAAATTCAAGGAGAACAAAGAGAGCCTGCGCAGGCCATTGGTATGTTGCCCATTGGACAAGGTTGGCGTCTGTCAAGGTTAGCAACTGACTTTATGTAGGTCGTAGATTGGAACAACGGCAAGGCGATATCTGGAGACAATGAGTCGGCTATTCTGAAGCTTCTCAATGCCACAAAGTAGGCGAGTCCTGTGACTGGTAACCAGTGGGGATCGATATCGGGTCATTATTCAGGATCGCAAGTGTATACCCCTGTACTAATACAGCTTACTCTTCCCTCCGGGCTCAAGTGATATTTGGAAACCGCCTCATGAGTTGAAGGCGTCCTGCTACCGGTTCACCAGGCAAGCTGAAATTAGCAAGTATAGGCTGTGCGAAGCAAGGCTGCGGAAAGCGACGTGACGAGCCACACATGGAGCGTGTGCTATTCGAGTTTTATGAACACACCAATTCCTGCCGCACAATCGTGCCGCCGCGCGGCTGACATGTTCATGAATAGGTCGTGGCCTGGTCTAGAGTGCCCATGACCCACGACGTCTTGCCTGGCGGAAGAAGATCACACGAGGAGGCTTGGGTGTGTTACGAACGTACCAGATCTCCACGATTGACACGAACGCTCAATTCTTGCAGCTATCGGGCTGGTAAAGCATACATCCTACAATCCACCAGTGGAAGCAGAGAGAAGGCACGACCTCATTACGTGAATCAACCGTGAAGGCCGAGTCGGCCTTGCCTTGCTGCCACTGCAGTGTCTGCACAATCATCTAAACATCAGGCAATCAAATTTGCCTCATGATTTGCAGCGACCACAGGTAACTGGGAGCCTTTATCTCTGATCAGCCACCACTCACCCGACCAGTGAGGCAGTGGACATGAAAGCAACGTGAAACCTCGCATTCATCCCATCTGTCTTTCATCTTTATTTGACCTAGCCGGAGCAGATTTTTCTCTTTTTCACTCCTCCCTCCACCGTAATATCGCTCTCTACTACTCAATTTTGCAGCATTGCTTCCAACTGCGTCGAGCTCCGACATCCTGCGATATCTGGGCAGCGCCACCCCGTTCACCATGTCTCTGGAACAAGAGCTGCTGGCCATAATTGACAAGGAGCTAGCACAGAGACCACGAGCACGAGGATTCAAAGACTTTCACAGCAATGGCCTCCCGATTTTAGACGATCCTGCGGCCATTAAGAGATACCGTGCTGAAGCTGAAGCACCCGAACTCGTCGAGAACGACGTTCCCAGCAGCTTCTATACCCATGTGCCACCGGGCTCGGTTGCGCTGTTCTCCCGGAACGATGGTCGACGACCCTTTCGATTCATGCAACATTTCCTTCCCGAGCGTCATGTCTTCCACTGGAACGTTTCGCAGGTCCACTCGGTGTGCAAGTCGTTGGCCCGCAAGCAGTGGCGCGCTGTGATGCAAGTGAAGAACAGGGGACCTGATATCAACACACAACTCTACGATTATTTCGACAGCTACGACTTGTACCACTGTGGAGCTGTGAACCTGGCCAATGTTCTCGCTGGCATATCCAACATGGATCTGAGCAATTTGCAGCGTGTTGAGGATTCCTTGAAAATAGCCGTCCACAGCTGGGTTTGCTCATGGGCGTCTCAGCCGGGAAATGCTTACAAGTTGTTGCACTTCCCAGCACCTGCCGTTCCCATCACTGCCTGCCTGCCGCAGCATGACTCTGGCTTTGACCTACATCGTCTTCTGACCGATGAAGTGCATGGACGTCTCAAAGAGGCTCTCACAGAACAAAAGAGGCTTTTGGTGGAATGGCACATGGGATTGCATGGTCCACAGCGAGGTACGTATTCTGTGTGGGCAGAATGAATAGCAGGAATATTAACAAGCTTCATAGCACTCTCAACACAGACGAACCCGATGTCGACCCGAACATGGTCTGGATACGTGACGGATGATGGCATAACCATAGTATCGGGAAACTCTTACTGTCCACCTCGATGGCTCGGATCTTCAACCACTCCAAGCTCTGACGCAGATAACAAAGCCCGAACTCTGTCCCAGGACCAATATGACACGCCTGCTCAAGCATCGCCCTCCCCAACGTCTGTTCAGGAGTCCATTCTCACAGAACCACGATCTCGTTCCACTGTTTCTGAAGACAGATGCGCGCGGATGAGCCATAGGACGGCGGCTGGAACTAACCCTCTTAAGGACAGTAGGGGATCCTCTGTGCCCCCGCCGCAAACGATGTTCGGAGATGCGCGCGACGTCTAGAAAACTACCGCACCATCAGACCAGCATCCAGAAGCTACAGCGACCACGGCAGGGGAAATTCCACCAGCCTCAGCCGAGACAACTGCATTCACGAGCAACCCCCAGGCTCAGCGCGGTGCTCTTGAACTTGACAAGACCCGGACCTTGAATCGTACTCGGGACCACCAGACTCCGTGGCCTTCAGATGTACTTCTCCCAAGTCAACCTGCACCCCAACCAGAGAACCACAACTTTGGACAAGTGGCCCATTCAGAAACTGCTTTGTACAGGAGTCAGAATCGCAGTCAATTCAATCACGGGGATCGAAGCACCTCGCGCTACGAGGCGGATGATCCTCCCTCAACGCCGCGGGCGAATTTCAACCGCAGAAATGTATCAGACAACTTCCACTACCCATCTCCAACTCATTCGGCATCTGGCATGCTCTACAGATGGGATGGCCGCATGGATAGCACAGCTCTAACGCCACGCTCTCACAAGCCGTACAGCAGAACTCATCAGCAGACTGCTCATCGTCAACAAGCTACGGGCTACCAACCAAGCAATGATAGACAGCATGCCGCCAGGCCCCCTATGAGCTATCCTCAGCCGCCTCCTCACCCACATGCGGCAACAATGTGCGGGCCTCCTCCAGCATATCTAACAGGCCCTGAGCCCTTACAACTCCCCCCGACACCATCACATTCTCAGCGGAACTACCCGAGAGCTGCAAGCCACCTGAACATTGGCGCGCTACCTTTCCAGCCGACTTCGGGGCATGCCGTTGGGCAAAATGAAGCAACCGCTCAAAAGCGACCAGCAGAGCGCGTCGCAGCCGCAAAAGGGGATAGCATGATGGTTCATACAGACCCGCAATCAACCGAGAAGGAAGCCTGCAAGAAAAGGTACAAGAGGCAGACACGTTCTTCGACAGTCAGCCAGCGCTCTTCGAATACCTGCGATGGCCTCCAAACAAGGGAGCCAGCGATCGATGCCCTGAGTGGTGCGTTTTCTAGTTCAAAGCCCCGGGTTGCGTTGCCTGCATTGCACACTGGGCCTACAACCCAGCCGGGGGCCGAAGCCCCTGTCGATGCACCGAATCGCCAGTATGAGCCCTCTCGAAGCCTTCAGGAAGAGAGGACCAGTCAACCTTTCAGCGAGGCTACCGTTGCCACAAATCACAACCACGAAGCTGAGCAAGCTGCCACGATAGACATGGGCCACCCCCCAGTGAAGGCACAGTCTGACGGAGAGCATGCCGATAACCCTACCAGTACCAGCCGCGCTGACCACGATCACAAGATGGCGGTTATTGATTCACGTTCCACAACTATTCAGTTTGGCGACGTGGGTGTTACAAAGATTCGTCCGTCTGCACAGAGGACGGGCGAAGGCCAGGCTCACCGTGACGCAACTGGAGGGCCCAGAGACCATGGGCAAGAGTTATCACGACCAAAATCCAGCATGAAGCCGGCTTCACCAGTCAATGTTGCCGCCGAGACCGTGACATCGCCCAACCAGCCTATGCCAGTAATATTGCGGCAGCCCGTTGAAAGCCAGCCCAACGTCTCTACGGCCGCTGATCATTCGGACGGCTTTTGCCCAAGCCTCGTCGGCATCCTGGACCGATCTGGAAAGGTCATTGATAAGCAGCAGCTCGAGCCGCTGAAAAAAGACAAGCTGTCCTCGGAAGTTGAGGAACGGGGCGAGTACAGCTCCTTTACGATAAGAAAGCGACCGCAGCCACGGAAAGGGGTGGTGTCAACCTTGCTGGAACAGGAGCAAGGTAAGCAAGGCAAGAAGAAGAACAACAGTACGAATCATTTGGCACCACAGACGTCTCGCAAAGAGCATGCCGGCGAGAGTCAATTCAGAGTTGAAGCTGGACAGCCGAAAAGTTCACAGCAAAGCCTGCCAAAGGACGACAAGGAGGGAGTCAAGACTCTGAACGTACGCCAAGAGCGGGGGTCTACACGTTTTGGAAACGCTGACACTCGGATAACAACCAAAGAGCTTGGGTCGCTCAAGCACCGCCGCGAGCCGCAAGCTATCGATCGTGTGTCGAGTAACATCTATGCAGCCTTGTCCTCAGGCGCAGGTTCGCAGGGTCCCCACGCCAACAGTACTGAAGGGCCAGATGTTGGGCTAAGGTCGTCGCCGGTCCTCATGAACCAAGATGTATCTAACAATACGGATAGCGGCACAGGTCGGGTGCTTCAACCAGAGCTTAAGCCGGCTGCCGAGACGGACCAAGAGTCGCTGTCTGCTACTGCACCCCAGGAGGCGACGACTTTGGAGTTGAGCTCTAAACAACCTGTGAAGAAAAACAACAAAAAGAAGAGAAAGAAGAAACCGCAGCAAGCAGACCGAAAACAGGAGAAGGACAACGAAGCTTCAGACGAGAAGGTTCTTCAAGAGGCGTACGAATTGGCCCAGAGGGAAAAGAAAGCGCTGCAAGCCTGCGATCAAGAAGAAGCGCAGAACATGGAGGCAGCAAAGAAAGCAGAAGCCCGTGCTCAGGAAGCAGCGAAGAAGAAGGAAAACGACAAATGGGGGGCGTCGCAGCATCTGGAAGAAAGCAAAGCAGCTGCTTCGGAGTCTGATGGGCGCTCGGAGGCGGAGACCGATGAAGGCGACGGTATACCGTGTGACATTGATGATTGGAGGCTTCTGCTGCGGCCTCATACCGTGGACCACTCTCCCAGCCCATGGATCACTCCCTTTGGGGTCAACGGGTCGGGTGCTATCACACAGGACATCGGCGAAGACGATGAATGGGATCCCGGAAACGATGGGGAGGATGCCATTGGGATCAATGAGCCATGGCCACCTCACTCACCGTCTCGGAATCGGCCAATCGATTGTTCAGCGTCGACTGCGTCGACTATCACGCTAGGGCGTAATGGCGCGCACGGAGTAGACGAGCTAGACATTAGTGACGCCAAATGACTTAATCAAGCAGGAGAATTGGATTGTGTCGATTGTACGAGTAGATAGCTGCCTCAACAAGTAGCAAGATACAAGCAACAGCCTTGGAAATGTTTGAGTACCTGGCCGCACTGCGCTCAAGATAACCTTCTCATGACCCGACTGCACCTGTTCAAACTGTGGGATATCTTTGCAATGCGCAAGAAATGCGATAAGCTTCGCATCACCGTGTCCGATGCACAGTATTGTTGCAGGCCAGCACGCCTTATATTCACAGTTCGGGATTGTTGTCTGTAGTATCGTCCTCTTTCTCTTATCACGACTCGTTCTTGACCAAGCCAGTGACGGCGTCCTCCACTTGCTTGTCTGTCAGGCCCTCCAGGATTTGCGACTGCTCCTTGCCGAATTCTAGACCGTACATGTTAGCTCGTGTGTCGACAATGGGCTGCGCTCGTTCAATCGTACCGTATCGTGTAAACACCTTGGGGATCGTGCCTGACGCCTCGCGGATCAAGATGGGGACGTTGGGGTTGTTCTTCTTCATGGTAGGGTAGGCTCTCGAGAGGAATGATCTGTCCAAGTAGAAAGGTCAGTTGCGGCACGTATCGCGGATATCTCGTCAATCGGTTGACCTACCGGACGGCGGCGCTCTGCTCCGAGGTCTGGCAGAACAGGAAGCGCACCTCCTTGAGGCCTTTGGTGAACGCGTAGCGGGCAGACATGGCTGCTGTGTCGTGCGTGGCTGTGATGACGATGGACTGTGTTCCTCGGAAGAGCGCAGCAGCACGACTGGAGTTGTCGTCGTCGTTGCAATTGGCGTCCTGCGATTGGGCGCCTGAAAACTAGTCCTTGCATAAAATTTGCATAAAGTCAAGTCACGGTTATGCAGTGTGCATACGTTTCGGGATTAATGGCGGAGCCGGGTGATCTCCGGTTATCGGTCGCAAATCGGACCTCAACACTCAACTTTCTGAACCGTGCAGCGACGGGTCTACTCATCAATCGACTTGGTATCACCCTCAGTACTGGTACGTATCATTCGTTCTCTTGCAATATTCCTAGGAAGTTTTTCTGACCGTCTCGCTCCCAGGACACCATGGCCTCGTCTGCGACATCATCAATCCTTCGCGCCTCGCGACCGGCCTTCCGCCAGGCTTTCCGCCAACAGACCCCCTTCCGCAGCCAACAGTTCTACCAGGGCGGACGACGATGGCAGAGCTCCGAGGCTGGTGCCCAGCAGCAGCAGGCGCAGAGCTGGTTCAAGAAGGCGTGGGAGAGTGAGGTCGGCATCAAGACCGTCCACTTCTGGGCGCCTGTCATGAAGGTTCGCGACACCCAATAGTGGGGGCGAGGACAATGGGGAGAGAATCCAAGGCTGACTTGATTGAAACGCAGTGGTGCCTCGTTATTGCGGGTATCGCCGACATGGCCCGTCCGGCCGAGAAGCTCTCGTTCACGCAGAACTTTGCCCTGACCTGCACGGGTCTGATCTGGACCAGGTGGTGCATGATCATCAAGCCCAAGAACATCCTGTGAGTGTCTCCTCATATAGCGAGACTACGAGAGAAGGCTAACATTGTTGCGCGCAGGCTCGCTACCGTCAACTTCTTCCTTGCGATGGTTGGTATCGTCCAGCTCACCCGCATCGGCCTGTACGAGTCCAGCAAGAAGTCTGCCGGCGAGGCCGTTGCGGACGTAAAGGAGGAGGTGAAGCACAACGTCGAGGTTGTCAAGAAGGAGATCAAGAACTAAACCTGTAACACTGTTAGAGCCAAGAGAGGTCATGCGAGGTAAAGGATCAGGGGCACGCTGTCGCGGAGGAAGATGCTACATGTATCACTTGATTGGGTCCGCTTTCTAGTCGGTAGACCTGCGTCGATAATATCAAACCCGGTTGGAAATAATCAACTACTTGTTCGCTGGCGTGTCACAAAGTCACACTCGGTGCGTAGTATCGTCAACGTCAAATCAAGTCATCTCGACTATCTCGCTTTCATCAATATATATCAAGGGCCAAAACGGCCCCTCGATTCAACCACAACGCCATGCCATAACTAACCAACAGACCCTTTCAATCCAAGACGACTTGGATGTGCGTACCGCCAATACCTGCAACCGTCCCCCGATTGTAGTTGATATACAAATATGTCCTGCCCCGTTTCCATATCGGCCACATTGGCGACCCTGCTCATGAATCAGTGTGCCCCTCATTCAGGAGCATTTCCAGCACAATTTGCCTGCCTGGCAATTCGGGATGGCACATGGCAATCTTGACCGTGCCTTTGGACGCGTCGCCCACGTTGGGCAAGTGTCCATTGCGCCCCTGCGTGTGACTGGCGGCGGCAGCGCTGTTGCCCGTTGGCCCTCTGATACCGTAGTCCAGGACACGTACATCCTTGCCGGCAATGATCTGGCGCAATCTGCCATTCTCCGCGTTACGGACCTCGACGTAATCCTCGTTGAAGAGTAGGAGGTATTGGCCGTACATGGTTGCACCGCGGGCCTTTTTCTGTTTACCCGCATACTCCATAATGAGGGTGCGACTAATCTCGCCGTGCTTATCGACGTATGCAGCGCAGTCTTCATATGTGACGATGAACTCGTTCTCGTTCAGCCGGAACATACCCAGAGGCCTTTGATTGGAGATGCGGTTGGCAATGTTCGCAATGGCTGGGCCCTTGAGATCAGGAATCGACATGGGCTGTTTCTTATCCAGCGTCAGCATCTCAACACCCTTGGACGTTGCCACAGCAATGTATGTCTGGAACAAGCTCAGCGAGTAGCATTCGGTCGGGAAGAAGAAGTCGTCAAAGTCTCGGAAGGTTTCCGTGCTGCCAAGGCCGCCCTTACGCCCGCCGAAGAAGCGCTTCTTCTCCGTGGCCTTGTGGTAGATGGGTTCCAGGACTTTGAACGTTGTGTGGAGGCCCTCTTTCTTCTTGTAGAATACCAGCGTCCGGTCCTTCATTCGTCCAGTGGCGAAGTACGTGACATCCTTTGCCAGTCTCTGCGGCGCTCGACGAGTGCTATCGTTGCTTGGAGGCGCGAATTCCGACACTGGGGCTACCACGTCAAGTGGGAAGGATATGAGGGAGCGCTCCGATATCAGAAGGCACACCTGGAACTCCTCGAGCACCGCAATTTGAGTGACGCGGGTCGCCTGGACCGTCTAGAAGATGGTTAGCCAAGGTTTTGCAGTGCCTTTTGGAAACAACTTACCCTCACCCACCCGCGAGGGTTAGACGGGTCGGAAATGTAAACACCATAGTCTGTTCCAATGGCAATCACGGGTTTGCCGAACGCCGAGAAGCCAGTGGCGCAGTTGACTTGCGCCCGACAAACGGGGGCTATGCCCTGCGCCGAGCCAAGCACACTCTCAAGATCTTGGATGGCGCGGTCTAGTGGTGTACCCTTGACGGCCACAGGGGGTGTCCGGGAAAGAAGCGAGCTCTCGTAGTTGAACGCGGCATCGGCCAAAACACGCAAACGGAAGGGCTCTGCGCTCTGCTCATGGAGGGCCTTTGCATGGTTCGTCTTGGCTTCGATGAGCTTCTGGCACCACTCCATCCGGTCTCTTGCCGATGAAGCATACAGCACATACACTTCGTGTCCTAAATGCTTGAGTCTGAAGGGGTATAGGATGCGACCATCGCCATCGCCAGATCCAGCAGGCGTCAATGTACCCAGAGATGAGCTGGTGCTAACATGCTCAAGTATGGGCTTGCCACTGTTGTTCGTAGCCACTTTCGTCATCTGATTGCTTGATGCTGATGACGTGGTCGTCCGGCCCAAGGGTGTCGTGATACCCTTTTGCCTCTGGATGGGCTCGTCGTTCACACTCTCCAGAAAGAGCAGGGGCATGAAGATTGGCTTCGTGCATTGTCAGCGTCTCGTACTTCCAGTGTCCATAGGGTCACATACCTCTTTCGAAACATCGTACTTCTTTTCTTTGGTGTGCGTATAGACTGTTTTGGCCAGGATCAAGCAATGATCAAACAGCAACGCATGCATATCAACCCAGCGTACACCTTTGGAGCCCAGCCGCGTAAGCTCTCCCTGCATTAGCAATTGGCGGCCAAGATGGTCGAGGTTGAGGGACGTCTCAAAAGATGGCCTGAGAACCAGCATCCGATCCAACTGCATCATCTCTACCCGCTTGTTGGTTTCGTCAACCTTGGCATCGCATTCCAGCGCGACGGCCTTGATTTCGGCCATGGCTTTTTGCAGATTGGTCTTCTCCTCGCTCTCGGTTTTCATCAATTTGTCGACACTCTCCAGAAGCAGCACGTAGCGCTGTAGTCGCGTGATCGGCGCGATCAAAAAGTGAGCCCAGTCGTGCTTGCCCGAAGACTTGAGCTTCACCTTTTCATCGGTGAACTTCCTGAAGGTGAGGTTCCTGTCCCTTTCGTTGCGAATCATGTATTCAGCACGGGGGTAGCCAAATGCGTATTCGACATAGTGAGTGCGGGCTTTCCGAATCCATTCGCGCAGGATATCACTGAACCCCACGATCCAAGGGCCTTGGCTTTGTTGGCGATATTTGAGTTGCGCCAGCAGGTTGTCCTTGTTGATAGTAAGCACCGAGTCCAACTTGCCGAATATTGAGTTGAAGAATTTTTCTTGTCGCTCGGGCGGGATGAGTGGTGGTCTCCTGGTACGCATGTCATCTCGATACTCGAGACGGAAGAATTCGAGCTGCTTGATGTAATTCTCTTCTCCCGTCACAATCTCATGCAGAACATTTTGCCGTTCGACTTCTTTCTTGTCCCTGCTCTCAATGTCCTCTTTTGTGAGGCCATAGAAAACGTGCCACTCTTGGCCTCTGCTCTGCTCGGGATCAAGCTCGTCTAGGTCAATCTTTTTGACGGTCCTAGTGCAGTGGGTAGAATAACATCGTCCGGGTATGTCGTGCTCGTGCAGCTTAGGGGCGTAGCAGCCTGAACCTGTGAGTTGCCACAGGACTCCGGAGATATGTCCGTCGCCAAACTTGACCCATTCCTCCTCGGGTAGGAGAAGTTGCGCATCGAGCATGAGAGATACGACTCGACTGCTCAAAACTTCTGCATCGGCGACGTTCATCGTAGGAACTTTGAAGGTGAATAGAAGTACCAAGCCTTCTTCCACGGCTTTCCTCCTCAAGTCCACCTCCCCGTCAGCCATGTCCCGGATCCAGGCCTCGACATTGCTGAGCGCCCATGGCTCCGAACATCGCCGGAAGTCTCCGGAGCTTAGCTTCGAGGGCACGAACCGCCTCTTACGGCCACTGGGCAGAGTGATGCCATCAAATGCGCCAACACTACCCGCGTCATAGTCGATTGACGGCGGCCCTGTGTTGGGCGCAATGTGTTGATGGCGATTGAACTTCCTGCGTTCCTCGGCAGCGTCTGTCCTGGATCTGGCGGGTGTGTAGACTTGCGGCGTGTTGCTGTGGCCCACGAGAGAGATAGATCGCTCTGGCTGCAACGAGCCCGGTGTCGTGGTGTCGTACAAGGCCTCGGGATTTTCATGAGAATGATACCGCGAGTCGGTGCTTGTAGAGTATGTGTGCTGTAAGTGTCCGCGATTGTTGGTATTGACCGAAAGCATTGAGCTACTGTCGGACCCGGCACCGCCACGCGGAACTATTGGCAGGGGTCGATTAGACAAACCAGGATGGTAAAAGAGGTCTTGATAGTCTTCCGGCCCGGCCGAGTCACCGCTCTGCTTTGAATGAAGAGATACCCGCTCATCACCCTCGTCAAAGCTGAGTCGGGGCTCTCTCGGTGGCTGGAGACCACCGGTCCCCCCATAGTCCATGATGGCGCCACTGTAGTTAGGCTCTGGTTTGCGGCTGTCGTATTGGTTATCGAAATAGTTCGGTGAAGGCAAAGGGCGGCTGCTGTTCGAGTCCAACGGGGGTGATACCCCATACGTGAGATTGCCCGCGTACCCACCACTCAGCATGCCCAAATCTACCATGCCACCGCCCACCTCGCTTCCGCCGCTACTGCTTCGGTCCTGTTCTTCTGGGGGCGGCGGCAGAGGGGTCGATGTAGATGAGGGCATTGCTGGAGGAGTAGAGTCGTTGTAGGTGAAAGTTGCTCCACTGAAGCGCCGATCGTCAAGCTCAGCCTGCTGCATAGCTATGACGCCGGCAGTTCCCTCAGGATCATCGTCGTCTTCGTCAAATGACGAATTCGCGTAGGGGCGTCGTGTCGAAGCCATGCTCGCAGAGTGCGCCAATGTGGTCGCGGAGGAGTTGCACCGCCGTAGATGCTCGCTACCGTCATCGGGAAACTGTGCCTCGTGTGAGCCATTAGCGGGTCGTGAGGGTGGTCTTGATCCCCTCGAGCCTCCTCTTGGACCAATAGCACCTAGTTCCGCCTCAATATCGTGCATGAGTTGCTCTTGATCCTGATCATAGCTGCGGTTTTGGGCATGCCCTCGGTCCCAGCCCGGGTCTGTGTCCATAGGGCGCCTCGGGAGCGGCGCATTAGTCGGGTGTCTTTGCAGCCCCGCCGTCGTTCCTGGCGATGATATAGAATTGGCAGAATTGGCCCTGGAACCCCTGGTGTAGGCAGCAGTGCCGTGATCATTCATCGAAGTGCTAGCAGGCCCAACAGGCATGTACGACGTGGTTGGGTATGGCGCTTGCGTGTACGCCGGCTGCCCAGGGCTGCTTCCGTTGGAACCATGCGATGGATACGCACCTGCAGCGTACTGTGAGGGATTGTATGTACCAGCGCTATTGTTTTGTTGTTGCGCGTAGCCGTGTTCAGGCTGCGGAAATGACGCTGGATGGGTGAAGGCGGGAGACTGGCCATGCCCGAACGTTGGCGACGTGTGGGAGGGGCCCGGGGCTCCGGTGTAGGCCTGCTCCTGTGGAGTGTAGTTGTTGTACCCATGATATGTAGGTTGCCGTTGAGGGGAAGTCGCACTGGCGTAAGCGGCCGGGTTGTACGCTTGGGGGGTATAGTTGGTTGGTGACGGGGCAAATGAAGTTCGATGCGTTGGGTATTGAGGTGATGCCTGCGGTTGGCGGTACGGCAGGCTTGTTGACTGTGTCCTCGCAAAGATAGGAGAGGTTGGCTGAGCAAAGCTCTGAGGATTGTAAGATGTTTGCTGGGGCGTCGAGGCGGCTGGGTCTTGGTACTGGTGCTGGAATCCAGACAAGGCAGCACTCGTGGAGCCGTGGGTTGGCGGCCTAACGCTCGAGGAGGTAGAGCTGGGACTGGCTAAGAAAAGCTCGTCATTTCCGGCCGTTCCATAGCCTGCGCCATCGTACGTGGGCGCGTTGGTTTGCGACTGAGCATAATGAGCTCTGTCGTCTCCGCTGTTGAAGCTCGGGCGTCGACCGAGTCCCAGGCCCGTCTGATCATCCCTATCCTGCGCTTGCCCAGCTACAGGATACTGCACCGGAGGCACATGGCCGTATCGTCGCTGGCCGTCACGGAATGACATGGCTACTTCAAAGTTGTGTATCGTAGTGCAGGTCTCGGTTCGTCGGTCGGCGCGCCTCGCTTGGGCCTGTCAGCCTGAGCGAATGGAGTCGGTCGCGGGGCGGATTGGTTGTCGCAAACCTGGCGTGTGTGCTTGCGCGAAGGGCTGACAAGGTAGCGAGCGTCTAGGCAATCCAAAGGGTCAGGTCAATGACCTCTGTGCCCGCTATTCATGCAGCACTTGTCGAACTCATGTGCTTGGTGTGCGTACGATAGGATGTCGAGGATCGCATGTAGGTGAGGATGGCCGGGTCTGACCTGTCGGGGACTGGTCGGGTTCGCGCTGGTTGTAGTGCTCGCAGGGGGCGTCGCCGCGTGTGTTTGCTCTGCCGTCCGAGGCTTTCCAGGATAATGACAGGCAAAGGGATAAGCAAAGCCGTCGAAGAAGCTCGAGCCAAACATGCAAAGAATGATGGAGAAGGCCGCGAGATCAAGGGTTGGAGGCCCTGTCAGAGGTTGACGAACTCAACTGAACGAGCCAAAGTGGGGTGTGGGCTTCGTGTACAGCGTCGAGTCGGGCACCGGCGGACTGTCTTAACAGCAGCGCATGTGACTGAAGTGTTCAGCTGTTAGTGGAGGATGGACAGGTCTGGACAGGTCGTAGCGGCGCGCTGGAGGGTCCAAGTGTCGTCACCATCTGTCAACCCTCGGGACTACACTGGAGTTTGGAATGCGCTGCTGCACAACGATAGGGAGTCAGTGTCAAGCGAGTGAAGTACGAATAAGGTACGCTATGAACTGAAGTCTGCTACGTACTGTTCGTGCACGGCAATGCGCCAATCAGCATTGCATGACATGATGCATCTCTTCGCGACTGAATGCTCTGTGTATCAGCACATCTTGGCAACAAGGCCCTGGGCTCACACGAGCACTCGCGTAACAGGGGCTCTATTCCGCCTTGCCTGCTCCAAGTCCAGTCGACAGCTCATCCCGTCCTCAAGCGCGAGTTCGCAACAACGATAAAGATTTGGTAACTACGCCACCTGTTGGAACTGCTGCTCTGTCTTGTCAGCACATGCGTCTCGAACCTCCGTCTCGAAGAGGTCGTGTCATCTTAATTAGACTGTTGCTGCTACTGCTCTGAATAGTGATGTCTGCCGTCCCCCGAGCAGATCTATTTAAGGTAACCTTGCGACGGTCTTTGTCTGAAGCTGAACGACGCCTACCCTAGGGTTGAACATGCAACAGACAAACGTCGTATTGAAGCTATCATCAGATAGAATCGCCAGCATGGGTGAAGCTTGCAAGAGCTCGTACCGGTCTTTAAGTTTGTCTCACGACAATAGTCGCCAATTTCAGCCTCGCGCTTTCGATGTGTAAGGAAGACGGATAGTTGCAATGCGACAGGCTCCAGTCGCTTGATGTCAGTTGATGATAACATAGAAACATCAGATTTGCTAGCCAAATTTGACACCGAAAGCCACTCCGAATCACTAGCCACTGACTGCAAGTTTAGATCACTACGTAGCAGCATATTACTCAACTCCAAAAAAGCCGTCCACGCGGACACAAAAAAAAAAAAGACGTAATGGACAAGGCGCCATTGGCAAAAGGGATGCGTGATCTGGGAATCGAACCCAGGGCTCCCCGACGTTGCTCGGATGGCAACGGAGAATTTTACCACTAAACCAATCACGCTGTGGTAGTTATTGAAATTCGTCTTGTTGTTAGTTTACAGATCTTTTACGGCGCCGATTGTCACGTCCTGGCTCAACGTTGCCAACATACCGCGAGGGTTGGGATTGCAATGCAATAGATTTTTTTGCTGCTCAGAGTCAGCGCAATGACCAAGCTCGACTGGCTGCTGTACACTCTTTCACAGTACGGCCAAGGAGCTAGGCCCGTTAGGCAGGATGAGTGGAATGCAGCGCGGACCCACGTGTCTTACTTCAAGTTAGCTCGCGTGGACGCGTGCCAACATCCAACTTCATCCCTTGCGATGCCTTTCGTCGTTTCGCGCTGGCGAGTGCGAAGTCACTTGTCTCGTCTGCTTCGTTGTGTCAAAGTCAGCCTCTGGCTGTAATCAAAGCATGGGGCACTTTCTCTGGGAACATTGTGGCAGTCAACCCTTTTGAGATGGACGGGAACAGATGATACGGCGCGCGCGCCTGGAGGCAAACAGACATGGTGAGAGCTATCAAACACGCCGTATCAAACAATCCGCCGAAGAGGACTCATTGACCGACCTGAGTCCATGAATATCGAGATGATGGACTGTTGTGGCATTCGATGATGGCGGTTTGCTAATGCGCATTCCAGCCAAGATTCGGGCACCTGGCATGGCCAGCACTCGAAACATGCGCCAGGATATGGAATGCACAAGACCTTCGGAGGGCTTGCAGATTCCCAGGATGCGGGCCAGAGTCTTATGATCTGGAATGAGTGACTTGCACTCCCATGTCACCAGGCTTGACAGCGCTGCTCGCTTGAACGGATGCTCAGAGCAGGACAATCCATGAGTGTTGAGGAAACGCCCGAAAGCCTCAAGACGGTTGGAGACATTTGTACGTGAAATCGAAGAAATTTGAACAAGGTGCGATAATCTTCAAACCTCCATGCTGGTTGACAAACTGGTGAGGTGCCAGGCAGGTGTTGCGCCCTGGAGAACCAGTTGGAAGGCACGGTGTCTCCCTTCACTTCAGTTCAGATGAATCCACTCGCACTCACCTGAGCCTGCTGACACGAATGCCCAAGGCCTGTCAGTACATCGAAGACCGGCGTCCTATGGCTGGCAGTCGCATTCCATCCTGTCCGCGCAACCTTCCTCAAGCATCCAATCTGGTCCAGCCTGCACCACCCCGCAGAGGCTGGCCGTTCTTCCATCAAACACCATCCTGCCCAACGCTCTTTTCTCCCCCCTCAAGCCGCCTCCCTTTCCCTGGGAACTACCTTCGTTTGGTACACCTTTGAGTTCTAACTTACAGGTATCCGGTCGGTCGCTTCCTGTTCGTGGCTTCCGCTTCAGCTTCCACCACGCTCTTTTCGCTCCATGAGGATGCTTGTTTCTTGTTGATATCGCGACCCATAGCACCACCTTCGCTGGCCAACATACGACCAGAGAACCCACACTCGTTTGCTTCCACTTTGCGATTGCATTTGCGTAGCATGTGCTAATCCCACCACATTTACGGCAATCATTATGGCTGAGCCCGCTGTTTGCAAGACTCGCTCTCCTCTTTCCGAAGCTGCACATCGCATCAACGCGAGCTATGCCCCGTCTGATAACACCAAGAGCACCAAGGCGCGTGGGGAGCAAGTTGATACGCAGTCGCGCGCTTCTCATCAACAAAACGCGCCTCCAACGAGTCACGACCCTCGCGTTACTTCCCCGTTGACATCCAATCCACCGGAACCAACTGTCCTACGGCCGCCGCAGGAATCTGATGAGGCCAAACGACTGTCTCAAGCATCATACGAATCAGGATCTAGTAGAAGCAGCAAGAGAAACTACAAGACGCACATCGGTCCATGGCAGCTCGGTCGAACATTAGGCAAAGGCTCTTCAGCCCGCGTGCGCCTTTGCCGCCACAATGTCACGAACCAGCTGGCTGCTGTCAAGATTGTCAACAGAAGGATGGCCTACCTGGTTCCGGATAGCAGTCTGGCCGCCTTGAGCAAGTGGGACAACAACGATGCGACGAGCGGTTCGAGCGTTGAAATGCGTGTGCCCATGGCTATCGAACGAGAGGTGGCAATACTAAAGCTTATCGAACATCCTCATATCATGAAACTTTATGATATTTGGGAGAACCGGTCAGAGATGTAAGTTGTGTACTGCCCGCTATGTCCTATGGTTCACTAATTCCACAGTTACCTCATCCTCGAGTATATCGACCAGGGCGATCTCTTCACTTTCATCAACTCCCGCGGAAGACTCACCGAAGAAGTTAGCATGTACTTCTTTCGACAAATGATTAGTGCCATCGGGTACTGTCATTCATTCAACATCTGTCACCGGGACCTGAAGCCCGAGAACATTCTTATCACAGCCGACCACAAAATCAAGATTGCGGATTTCGGGATGGCTGCTTTGCACCAGACTGATACCCATAGGCTAGCCACGGCTTGTGGCAGTCCTCACTATGCTGCCCCTGAGCTACTCAAAAATCGCCAATACCGGGGCGACAGGGCTGACATCTGGAGCATGGGTGTGATCCTCTTCGCGATGCTTGCCGCCTCTCTCCCATTCGACGATCCAGACATGAGGACCATGATGGAGAAGGCGAAAAGAGGCCATTATCAGATGCCCAAACACTTCAGTCTCGAGGCCCAAGATCTTGTCAGCCGCATGCTTCAAGTCAATCCGGAGCGCAGAATAACGCTCGCCGAAATCTGGCGACACCCATTGGTGCAAAAGTACAACTACCTCGACCCTTACGGGGAGAATGGCGGCCAGCCTGGGGACCTACGAAGGGGCTTCCAGTATGCTCCTGTGCTGAGGGCGGACATTGATCCGCAGTTGGTTCGACAGCTGCGCAGCATGTGGCACATGTTCAGCGAGCACGACCTCGAACTCAAGCTCACCTGCGACACGTAAGTATCCGAACTCCCAGCTACCGTGTGAAGGATGACTGACTCTCCCCAGGCCAAATGACCAGAAGGCCTTCTACTGGTTGTTGCACAATTACAGGGATAAGCAATTGGAGGATTTCAAGCCCGAGCTTGCTCACTCGATGAGTGACTACCACCACTTGAAACCCGGTGCCTGGAAGAAGCGTGTCTCGACCTGCGAATTCTCTCAACCGCGCGCCAACGGTCACGGTAGATCTGTATCCCGCTTTACGGTCATCTCCAACGCCACCGAAACCGAAGCAGGTACCGCGCAGAGCTACGACCCCTACAGGGACAATCAAGTGCTTCAATCCTACGGTTCGAATGTCACCCATGCCAAGATCACAGTCCATAGGGACCAGGCTGTTGATGCTGGCCATAGCCCGCACGCCGCGAGGATGCGAAGCAACTCCGCTGCCCGACGACCTCGGGCAAATTCCAATCGCACTGCGCCTGGTGGACGGCCGCCGTCGTCTCGTGGGTCCATGTCATCTCTAAACGGTGCTCGACCAAACAACACCCGAGCCAGAGGGCCAAGCCTGCGGCACAAGCGTGGCGTCGACTTCTCCCACGTGCGAAAGCAGTCCCAGACTGTCGGCGCCTCGCGTTCGAACATCAAACAAGCCGTTTCTGGCACGACATTGGTGAGCGAATCGGCCCATCAGGAGCGATGCTCGCAGTCTCAGTCTCCCGAGCCACAGATGAATGACCAAGGGCAGTACGAAAAGGCAAAGGGTGCACCTGCGCCGTCGACACCGGACCCAACCTCGATTTTCACCGAGGAACTGCGTCACTTTAGCAGCAACATTGCCAAGGACTGCGACGAGGCATTCCGGAGCTCACTGATTGAGGAAGAGTCCATTGCTGGTTCGCTGGCGGAAGGGGACAGGAAGCAGCGCGACTCGCCCTTTACTTTCAGTGTCGATGGGTCTGGCCCAACGACGCCCGCCACAGACGTCTCGTCTGTCAAACCCTGGGAGTCGCGACCCCTCCCCCCTCTCCCATCGGAACAGTCTCTCCACAGGCCATCCGCTCCGAGCAGTGTCGCTCCGTCTCTGTATAGTGCGGATTACGAGAGGGATGTCGAGCAGGTTGCCCGACTGGCCGTGCCCGTCAAGTTTGTACCCCATGGCGATCGCCGGGTCGTGTCTGCTCCCGCTCAAAGCCACTCTACACGCAAGGTTGATGCCATGCCCCCCATCAGTGAGGACAAGGCACTCAACGTCGTGAGCAACGACAAGGCCAGGATTGTTTCGGCGCCGCCTCGCACGCCACCCAAGGCTCGAGGGGTCGAGTACTTGACCAAGGTTGAGAACACGATTCGCGTAGTTCACTCACCGAGCGCACCGAACCCAGTGAGAGTTCCAAAGCCTCTGAATGTTCGAAAGAAGACCATGGCAGGCACGAGTGAGGAGCGGCAGCAGGATGTGAACGGCCACGAGTATGATTACTCCAGCCAGCGAACCACGTCTGGAGACACGACTACCAGCCTGAAACAGAAGAAGTCCAAGCTCTGGTTCAAGAGGTCGTCCAAGGCGGGGACAGGGAGCGGCACGTCGACTGCTGCAACGTCCCAGGAGCAGCTAAGCTCGATCATGTCCGAAACGGGCGGAGGCGCTGAAGTAGCCCAGAGCTCTGTGGTCGGGAAGAAGACGAGTTTCACGTTTCCCTTCTTCAAAGGAAACAAGAGCGGTGAACTCAAGATGTCCATCGCTGGTAAGCCTCGACCCCCAGCTGCTGCATGTGGCACTCTCGCTGACTTGGCAGACGAAGCGGAAGCATCGGTTGGCGCTGGTGATCTCCCGAAGCGGCCAGCGAACACAAAGGTCAACTGGCGCGACTCCACTGCCACTGATGGCAGCCGCAGCATTGAAGTGAAGCAGAATTGGCTAGCACGCCTATTCCGGGTGAAGCCGGCGACTGATTATCTGTGCATGTCCATCTCCCGCAGGCGAGCTCGCCAGGAGGTTACGATCCTGCTGCGCGAGTGGCGGCGGTACGGTATTAGGGGTATCCAGGTGGACAAGGAGCGCAACATCATCTTTGGCAGGGTCGGTGCTAAGAACTGTGAGTACATGCGGGAGAGTTGGTTTCATGATCTGCGCTGACGATGCCCTAGACTTGAACCTGAAGGAGGTGTCCTTTGCAGCCGAGATCATGACGGTGATTGAGCACGGCAAACGGCAGCCACTGAGCATTGTCCGCTTCACTCAAGAGCGTGGTGCGGCCAGCAGCTTCCATCGCGTGGTCGACACCATGCGGACGGTGTTTGACAGCCGCCACCTGCTTGTTGCCGAGCGCACCAAGCAGAAGATGATGATCAAGACACTGCAGTCGTGATGGGCACGCGGGATCCCTGCGCGTGTTCGTTTTGATTACTATTGAAAAAGTGTTACTGGTGTTTGGATGAAGTTGGAGGCACATGTATAGCTACTTTCTTTTTCTTTGTATGAGGTCTGTCATCTGCATTTGGCAGCTGGTCTTCTCGGCTCATCCTTGCGCTGCTGCATTGTACTTTGTAAAGCAGGAAGGCATTGGCGGGGCGCACATCACTCAGTTTACTAGTCTAGATATTCATTTTGTTCGTTGATGCGAATTTGACTTCGTCTCCGTGCCGGGGGTCTTTTGAAGATAGGATCCAGTGTCTACTCGAATGTCCGAAGTCGCAATACCTGCTCGGCTGTTAGCCGAAGCCAGTACGTGGGCAATATCTCACGTGTTGGCGATGCAGCAGAGCTGGAGCTCACAGCATTGAGGACAGCCTCGGTTACTAGCCGGCCGGAGAACAGAGCAAGGCAAACCTCGGCGAGGCTTCGTATGGTGAGCGGAAAGAAACGGATATCGATCGTCTGCAATTCAATCCGTCCGTCTCGACAAGAGCACAGAGCCTCGGCTTCTCGGTCGGGAGGAAGGGGACATTGACTAGACTGAAATGAGCTTGCTCCCCGCCGTCACTTACAAGACCATCCATCCATCACACACATCGTTTGGGCTAGCGTGATCGCTGTGGAGATGATAATAAGGCGATCTCAAATGATCATGCTGCGTTTATGAGAGTTACTGCCGCTGTACGGAGTAATTCTCATATCAGTGCAGACAGGGCTGTGGAATTGTTAGCAGATGAGGATGGTGGACGGATTGCTAGTAGCTGTTAAGGCTGTGCAGGGCCACCCAGGCCAAGCAGTAACACACGGCATCTTATGATCCACTGAACCCCAGACAGACCCCGCGCTCCGATGACGCAGGTCTGGGTGCCCCCAAGGCAAGCAAGCACATGCTTTGGTCGGAGTGCCGTGGGAATTGGAGGTCGTGGATGCCACACCATCTTGGAGCGTCAATCACAGCCGCCACCACCAGCAGCAATTTGATTCAGCGAGCTTCCTTCTACCCGAGCCAGACCGAGACTGTCGCGCAGGAGAGCGTTACTTGCCGACCCGTCTCGAGGAGGGGCCGCAATGGCAACGTCTTGACGTCGACATGACTGGAGCTCATGCTGGTCCCTTCGGATCTGGTCCGGACAAGCTGATCAGTCTTAATCTCAGCCTCGAGCTTCTCTTCATAGCTGAATCTTGAATCTTTAGTTCTTCATTCATCATCCCTCATTCTCGCCCGTGCCATTGACCTCGATACCATCTCCCAAACAACCCACTGACACGGAACCTCCCAACTCTGCTGCTGGTTTCACTGTAGTCATCACATCCCGCCGCCATGGCCACCACCGACAGCATCCTCCAGGGCGTCAACGTCCTCGGCAAGGTCGACGAGAGCCACCGCAAGATCCTCACACCAGACGCGCTCGCCTTTTTGGCTCTCCTCCATCGCAGCTTCAACCCCACTCGCAAGGCCCTGCTCGAGCGCCGTCGGCTTCGCCAGGCAGAGCTCGATCGCGGTGTGCTACCGACCTTTTTGCCCGAGACAAGGCACATTCGTGAGAATGATGCGTGGAGGGGCGCACCGCCAGCCCCGGGCCTCGTGGATCGTCGTGTCGAGATCACGGGTCCCACTGACAGGAAAATGGTCGTCAATGCTCTCAACTCGGATGTCTGGACGTACATGGCTGACCTCGAGGGTGAGTGACCGCGCGCATGCACCATGTGAAGAAGCACCGAACTGACTTGCCTCCCCCCAGATTCGAGTGCGCCTACCTGGGAGAACATGATCAACGGCCAGGTCAATCTCTACGACGCCAACCGCCGCCAGGTCGACTTTAAGCAAGGGCCCAAGGAGTACAAGCTGAGGACTGACCGGAAGCTGCCCACGCTCATCGTCCGCCCGCGTGGCTGGCATCTGGATGAGAAGCACGTCACGGTGGACGGTGAGCCCATCTCGGGCTCGCTGTTTGACTTTGGCCTCTACTTCTTCCACAACGCGTTCGAGACCGTCAAGATTGGCCAGGGCCCTTACTTCTACCTCCCCAAGATGGAGAGCCACCTGGAGGCCCGGCTGTGGAACGACGTCTTCAACCTCGCCCAGGACTACATCAGCATGCCCCGGGGCACCATCCGCGGCACCGTCCTGATCGAGACCATCCTCGCCGCCTTTGAGATGGACGAGATCATCTACGAGCTGCGCGACCACTCGTCGGGTCTGAACTGCGGCCGCTGGGACTACATCTTCAGCGTGATCAAAAAGTTCCGCAACAACAAGGACTTTGTCCTGCCCGACCGCTCGGCCGTCACCATGACCGTGCCCTTTATGGACGCCTACGTCAAGCTGCTGATCCAGACGTGCCACCGCCGCGGCGTCCATGCCATGGGCGGCATGGCCGCCCAGATCCCCATCAAGGACGACAAGGCCGCCAACGACAAGGCCATGGACGGCGTCCGCGCCGACAAGCTGCGCGAGGTGCGCGCCGGCCACGACGGCACCTGGGTCGCGCACCCGGCCCTCGCCACCATTGCCACCGAGGTCTTCAACAAGCACATGCCCACCCCGAACCAGCTCTTTGTCCGCCGCGAGGACGTCCAGATCTCGCCCAACGATCTGCTCAACATGAACGTCCCCGGCGTCATCACCGAGGACGGCATCCGGAAGAACCTGAACATTGGCCTGGGCTACATGGAGGCCTGGGTCCGGGGCGTCGGCTGCGTGCCCATCAACTTTCTCATGTGAGTTCTTGTCCGCCTACTTCCCATGTCTGTCGAGTGATTGCTAACCCGGCCAAAAGGGAGGACGCGGCCACAGCCGAGGTCTCGCGCAGTCAGCTCTGGCAGTGGACCAAGCACGGCGTGTCTACCGCGGACGGCCGCACGGTCGACAAGGCGTACGCGCTGCGTCTGCTCAAGGAGTGTGCCGACGAGCTCGCGGCCAAGGGGCCCAAGGGCAACAAGTTCAAGCTCGCGTCCCAGTACTTTGCGGGACAGATCACTGGCGAGGACTATGCCGACTTCCTCACCACGTAAGTTCTCCCGACCCGAGTGACGTTGTCTTGATTTCAATGATGCTGATGATGATGCGTGAACAGACTACTGTACGATGAGATTACCCAGGTGGGATCGCCGAGGTCGGCGTCTAAGCTGTGAGAGGGCGGGTAAGGCGGGTTTTCTGTCATGGCAAGCACTATTTTGGAGTCTTTTGCATCTCTAGGCAACATTTGATATCAATCATGATTTATGGTCACACAGCCTGTCTCATCAAGAAGCCGTCGTCCTCCAACCCCTGATAAGCGTCGAGTCAAGCCGTGTCTATCCGTGAGATTGACTGAATCTCCTGAACGCCGTGCTCGGTGTATTGATGGAGACACCGCAAGATGATGACCTACCGATGAGCTGAATCTGCTCCCATTTTCGTGGCATGCCAATAGTGTCGGCTACCCCCGAAAGCCCCCAAGCCTCGACCGCTACAAGGCAACATGGCATGATGCTGTCGGTTCCGAGAACTTGGAGCAGCTATCACTGATCAGCCTAGCCTGCCCAGGAAAAGCAGGGGCACGGCAGGCAATCACTAGTTACTGCGTGTATGGCGTGTTGAGGCTTGAGATGCGCGATTCCACGGATTGCTTCCCCCCTCCTGGGACGCTACTCGTGCCATGCAGACGGACCACGCGATCTAGGCCCTGTGGTGTCTTCAATGCTGCGGCGAGCTTGCACTGCTGAGAGAGTCGAGTCTCCACCCCACCCGGTCCACGCGCGTGCAGTGGATAGACAATAGTATATATGGATTATGGCCAAGAGCTTTGGGCGGGTCTGTGGTCTCTGACACTGGCAGAGAAGAGCCAGAGACTGGAGAGAAAAGCAAAGACCCAAGGAAACGGGGTGGGGGGCAGGCTGATTCATGAACAATGGGGGTGCACGATACTCTCTTACTCGAAAAGTTTCCCGCGTCTCTCGGTCTGACACTAGACTCGTATCTACAGGGAAGATTGTTATTTCATTCATGACGATGACAGGGGAGGGAACGGCGGCCAAGGCAGAACTGACATCGGAGTTGTCTGTTTGCGTGCGCGCGTGCATGGACGAGAAACTGGAAAAAGTGGAAGCTGTCATCAAATGGATGATCAGATCATCAGAATGCAATTAAAGAAGAAGCGGCACGCTCGCTTAGTCCAGCCAGGGTCTACAGCGGCTGGGTGGTGTAGGCACGCAGGATAATCAGGGAAAACATCGATATGCGTGTAGTGATTTTAGGTCTCCGAGACGAGACAAGGACAGGACAGGACAAGTGCTGGCCCCATGCGCGGAGCATCCAGTCCTGCAGCATTCTTGTTCAGTTCGAGCCAGTACAGTCGAATACCTGCGGCAGTGATGGTCAAGGGGAATCGTAGAGCCGTTGGGCAATGGGAGGATCGACGCAGGGATGTGGGAGGGAGGGAGATCGCCCAGCGTGATGGCGCCCCGAGCAACAAGGAGGCAAGGACAGGCAACAAGTCGACAACAAGGACAAGCCTCCAGCAGCAGTGTCGCTGTATGTCCCTCTCCAGTCCTCTGGGCTAGACAGTTTGCTCCGACCCGTGCGGGTTGGGGCGCTATTGAACGACTAGCACTGGCACTCTCCCACGTGCTGGGCTGGGCTGGGCTGGGCTGGGGTTGTCGCGGCTCATTTGGCCAAATTACAGGAGAAGCTGGACAGTGGACACTTGTTGGTCGAATATCTCACCCGTCCAACACTGCTTCTGGTCTCCCAAATCCCAATTCTCGCTCTGGAGTCTGGCCTGGGTTATGGCCCATGGGAGCCCACTGGGAGGCTTCCGAGTCCCCTAGCGCGGCTGTGGCTTCATGCTCCCTCCACCTCCACTCTGACATGGCGCATGGATCCCTCCACTAGTCGATAGCCCGACGCCCCCCCCCCCTCCTCTCTCTTCCCTCTCTTCTCCCAGCGCTCACTCTCCAGTGCCTCCTGCGTCGCCCGGTCAGCAGTCAGTCGGTCAATTGTGCGCATGGGCACCTGAGCGACACCGCTGTCACCGAATGGCCAGCCAGGCTCTGTGCGGATTGACGAGGAAGAATTGGACGGGGGGGCCAGCTGAAAACAGAATATTGGCGGCTGGAGGCTGGAGGCTGGAGCACGCGAGCGGCCGCCCTGTCGCAGTGAGTCGCTAGTCTACGGTAGTGGACCCCTCATGGCTGTCAATGACGACTGACAAAGGTGACTGACTGACAACAATCCGCCAAGTTATTCATTAATTAGGTTTGTGTCGGAGCATCGCAGGACTGCCAATGGAGCAGCTCGCAATCACAAGGACGCCCGCCCAAGGCGCCGGGACGCCGCTGCCATGGGCCAATGTCCTCTTTCGAGAACCCGCCAGCCTTTCCCGCAGCCCGCATGAAGCCACCAGACTGGCGTCCACGACATGGAGGCCATCAGACGTACAGCAAGCCGCAAGCGAACCCTTGATATCTGCCTTGGCCCATCGACCAGCGAGCGAACACGACAATTGCGCAAACGAATGAGCATCACAGTCAATCAGTCGCCTGGGGCATGATGGGACCCCAGCCCAGACCAGACTCTTGGTCCTGACCAACATTCGGCCCGAGATGGGAACTTGTTGGGAAACGAGGACGACTGGAGGACGACGTCGACTGGGCTGGGCTGGGCTGGACTGGACTGGATGGCAGATTGATGAGATGGATCTAATGCCGAGGGATACAGTGATCCGATGCAGCATCCTGCAGAGCACTGCCGTTCTTTCTACTAGTCTACGTAGGTACTAAATAAATTATCTCGCCTATGCTCCAGTGGCAGGCTGGCAGCTCCACGAGTTTCGCACTCGCGTTCCGCGAAAGACAAGGTATATGGCGCGCGCCAAGAGATGGTGAGCGAGAGGGCGGTCTGGTTCCGCCCCAGGACGAATCGAATACTATTACTGCTGTGTTAGAGATTATTTCCTACCTAGCTTCAACATGGGTTCCATGTCGCCTGGCTGTTGAAACACTCTTCTCCCAGTCCCAGGCTCCCAGCCTTCCCAAGGCCGGACGCATCAAGATGATAGCCGGTACGTACTGACAATCTTGATGTCGATCAATGAACGAGTGCCTCTGTGCCCCAGTCTCAATGGGTTGGCCCACTGCCAGACTGCACCTAGGCTGTGACGCCGCCTCCACCTATCTGTCACCCGCACGTGTCTGTTCCGCGGACGTCTCCAACTCTACGGAGTAGTCTCTGGAGACCGGAGCTCCAATCTTCGATACGTACCTAGTAATGCTGGGCTAGCTGATTGCAGCCTCTGCCTGCCGCTGTCAGCAACACTAACAATAGGCTTCTGACATGGCGGCAGGGATGGCTCAGCCCCCAAACTCCACGTTGAATGCCAGCCAAATCCTATTACTTCCCGACCTTTGCTAGTAATTATTAGGAGGAATGCGGGATACTAAGGTACGTAGTTGATTTATTACATGGAGGAGATGGAATGCGGTGTGATCACTGTGATGAGCAAAACTACTCGAACATGACGGCTTCAATCTCCCAGCAGCCAATCGGAACCCAGTGGTAGTCATGTCTCGGATAGCCACAGGGGGGAAGACTCCAGTCTATTGTATGTCTCTAATATCTTTCCGGCCGTCCAGTCGCACGAGCTGCCGGCTGCCTAGTGCACAAGCGCGCGCGCAGGCTCACCTCAGAGATTAATTAGAGCGACATTTTCACCAAAGCGCAATCTGCCAAATAATGGTGTCCCGGGACAGATATAGGACTGTCCGCGTATTTGAGGAGCTCTGCTGCTCCTCAGAGGCTCAGACCAACCCAGCACCACGGGCAGGGATGCGCTGAGCATCAAACCAGCCGTCAGAAGTAATCGGCTCTTGCAGCCAAGGCTCTGGGACTTGCTTGAAGGCCAGGCGCGGTTGAGGCCTGTGGGGATGGTACATGTAGACAGGGAGGGTGTGTGATTTTCCTCGCGTCAAAAGAGGGTCCAGTCTCCACGACGGGGGAGGAATGGAGAAATGGACAGGTTGGGCATGCCATGCGATACCAATCGATCGCGCATCCGCTCCATGCCGTCAATGGTCGCACCACGCACTCCTTACTACGTATTGAAATTGACAAGCAACAATAGACGGACAGAATTGACGACTCTTGTCTTGTTGTTGTTCACGGGCTGCATCCAAATCTGGGCGGGTGAGCCGCTCAGCTGGTCGGCTGACCACCAAGACCCCTGCACGATTTGGGGGGAGACGGCAAGAACAGAGCATCATCATGCCAGCCAGCGCTAGACGAGGGTCTGTGCCGCGCTGCTGCGTGTCCCGGTCTGTTGGGTTCATCCGTTTGTGATTCGCAAGTTTGTTGATTCCAGGGTGCTCTCGGCATTGCCAATTGGCGCTTCATCATTGCAGAGTAGAGGCGTCCGACTCCGCTCACTACTTGTACGTGCTTGAACGGGGCCGGCTGGGCGAGACACATCAACAGAACGACTGGAGTGTGTCTTGGGGCTCAATTCCCCGGGGGCATGGCATGTGTCTGATCAACAGAGCGTCCGGTTTGCTTGCGTCCGGATCACCACCACCCACCCGCCGTCCGACAGGGAGCCAATGCCCATCAGCTGAAGGTCTGGGCCCGCACGACGGCGGGCCCGATTCGAGACAGACTGCGACCAGAATCATCAGAGAGGGGGGGGGGGGGGGGGGGAATCTCGACGATTCGACGACGACTGGGCCTTGAGGACTGACATTGATCCGAGTTGAGAGTGAGACGAGGAGACGAGACGAAACATGACAGCTTCACGTCGGCGCTCCCGTAATGCTAGCGCAAAGTATCAAGCTCTGCTGTCTTTTTTCCCTTTTTGTTATTATTTTCACATGTTCTTGGCGAAAGCATGCCGCTTGGCAGGCTACTAAGCGACCCGCGAGCTAGAGGAGCAGCACTTGTCAGCTGTCTGCCCGCGTCATGCTCTTGTCATGCCGCCTTTATGGGAAGAGTATTGGGTGATAAGAACTGTACTACGTATGTCATATTGTGCCCACCAGGTTGTTCCGTGGATGCTGCTGAAGACTGCGACATGGAGTCTGCAGGACGGAAAGCGGGGGAGGGATTCCTCCTCTCCCAGCCTCACCTCCAGCTATGTACGTACGTATGTAGCATTTTGGTGACCGAGATGGGGGAGGCGCTGATCGTGCAGTGCTGGCCATGTGCCAGCGGCATACGCCAGCCCTCCTTGGCGATATGCTTGTTTCCGGTGTGTGTGGAGGTGGAGACGAGGGACTGTTGGACCTTGGAACTTGAGCCCAGCTGCTCCCGCTTCGTCGTCAGCGAGGAGGAGAGGAGACTGAGCAGGAGGGGACCTGCTAGGCTCCCTAGGCGCTTCGGCTTTGCCGACAATTGAACGGCTTGAGATAGGGACTTGAATCAAGCATAGATAGGACAGACTCAATGCTCAATGAGTGCATGTGCTTCCAGCACGCAAGGGCAAGCAAGCCATTGCTCGTGCTCGCAGGACGATCTCGGCAAGGCTGCTGCTGCCCTGGGTTTGCTGGCGTCTGGTGGCTGGCTGCCAGGCATTGCTGATCTGGAGAAGGAAAACGCCTCCCCCACCGCCACGGCATTGGGTGGTCCCCCCCTAAATTGGTTAATTGAGCAGATCGAACCCCCCGTGGCTGCGCGGCTGGCTTGGCGGCGCGCGATGATGGCTTATCTCTAGCCGCGCTGATCACCTCGTCGCTGCTACGTACGTACACGTATGTACGTACATGGCAGAGAAGCCTGATGTGCTCATGGGTTATTGATGACCAGACAAAGGGGTTGGAATGCCCGCCGAGTCCTGGCTGCCCAGCGCGGCTGGCGACACGTGTTTAATCTCTAATTAATTTAAAGAACCGCTGGCCGAATGTGGAAGGAAAATCGCTTGTTCCGAGAGATTACGTCCATGTCCTCGTCCTCGGGAGACGTTGTGCAACACATGCTAGCAGCGTTCAAAATGAACATCCTCTCAAGTAAGGTATTATGGATCGAGTAAAGCGCAAACGTCCCTGTTAGTTCGCTCGCATGGGCGCCGGAGAGCGCAATGCATTTCCCACTCTTCTTCATTTGTGCTCTCACAGTCTCAAGATGTTATCGGGGCAAACTCGTTCTACGTCCGCCGATTGCGTGAAACAGGGTCCTCGTTTTGGTTCATCTGCTTAATGGCAGCAATGCCCAACCAATAATCATGCCTCGTGGCGTCGTCACTTCATTTACCTGCCAAGGCAGGGTCATGTCCCGTGTCTTGTTATGAAAACAGGGGTTCAATGAGGCCACATTTGCTCGGGGGAATGCAGGCCAAGGTATGGAGATACGTAGGCTCGTCCAAGGACGGAGGCTGTCTTTGCTCTGTCGTCGAGGTTTACGGGTTACCCTGCATTGCGTCTTTATTAGTGGGCGCGGTAGATGCATGCCATGTGCGCCCAAGGCAAGGCCAAGACGTTTTCGAATGTCATTGTCGACAACATGTAGCGTTGAACCCAATGTTTCAAGTGCTGTTGCGGATGGTTCCGAGTCTAATAGGTGTCGTGGGCTGTCATAGATAGACACTACTAGCCTGCCTTCCCTTCCCTTAAACTTGGCGAAAGCAAAATCAACGGCACGGTAGCTTGCCGATGAAGCATGGCCCTTCTACTTCGTCCCTACTGATTGTCTTAATACGTAGTGTTACTTAATTCGAAGACTTGCATGCAAATGCAAGAAAGGACGTGCCCATTGACTCCATTCCTCACAATTTGACCAACAAAATGTCAGACTGGAGAGCCTGAGCAGGGAGGAGGGGGGGCGTGGCAGCAACACCATCAGGAACCCACCCGCCCGCGTGAGATGGACATGGACCCCTCTCCATGCTAACGAACAATGCAAGACACACCCCACACACACCCTCGTCCGTCGTCTGCACTCTGCACGCATTGATGAACCAAAAGAGAGAGAGAGAGAGCTGAAGAAGCCCAGGCCAAGGCCAGGTGAACAGGGGAGCTCTTCAGCCCTCCCGAGCTAGAGGCCAAGACCCATGCAGGCATGCGTGCTACGCTACGCTACGCTTGATGCGCTACGGCTGCCCACGAGTTGATTTATTAGTTCTGTCTGTGTGAAGAGACAGGTACGCTACGCCTTGCGTGCCGTCCATGAAGACATGATGGTGAGCGACTGGACGCCTGAGGCCGCACTGCCGGGTGCCGTTGTGATCATACGGGCGGGTGCCTCGATAATAAGTAGGCAAGGCAAGGCAAGGCAAGGAAGACAAGACCAAGACAAGACAAGAGAGACCAAAGGAAGTTCTGACATGCACGCGACGCTCTGCCTGTCTCTGCCTGTCTTCTGTCTCGTCTCTTGCCCGTCCGTCTGCTGTGTCTGTCTGTAAGCAGGCTAATTGTTGCCCACACTAAACTCAAAAAGACGCCAAGCCCGTTGCAGGCCCAGGCCCGAACTCTGCGAGTCTGGGTCTCTCTCTCCAGCAAACCCAAGACCCAAGACCAAGCTAGGTGGTAGCTAGGTACCTACCAGACCCAGCAAGCGTCTCTGCTCCGGGAGGGACCACCTTTGACCATCATCACCATACAGCATCCAGCCCTTCCTCATTATTACTTACATTACATGGTCCCGGATCATCATTTCTCTCCCCGCTCTCCCTCTTGGACACCCACAACCACTCCGTAAACACAATAGACCCCCGAAGACACTGCGCCGCACGCCTTTGCCCACGCCACTCTGGAACTACAAGGACAAGCCATCAGCAAGCCGTTGCCGCAACCTTATCACCACCAGCCTCAGAAACCCCGGACCCTGGGAGAATCCGGGAACAAAGAACGCGCCGAACTAGCGACGAAAGAGCAATCATCTCACTGTGGGACGACCAAGTCTGATCTGTTGGCCAGCTCTACTGGGATACTTCAGAGTCGCAAGTTCGGGTCGCGTCGTTGTGCACACACTGTCTGACCTGCTGCAACACGTACGCACGGTCGTTCATGACAAAAGAGCAAGCCCTGCTCGTGTTCACCTCTTGAGTTAGCTCTACTCTACCAAAAGTCTCTGTTGCTGCCAAGGGCAGAAATCGTCGGATCCCGCTCGCGCATCGCCCAACAAGCTTTGCGCTGCTCATTACACCGGGCGAGGCCGCGCTGTGAGACGGCCAGCGTGACGTCGAATACCACCCGAACTATCCCAGGATTTGGTTTGTGTGCGCGACCACATCCTGCAAAGAGCAGATTGTTCGAGGGCTGACTATCACGTCAGCTTCAGCTGAAGCCTTCGACGCACGTCACCCACTTTTGCGCCAGGACGACCAAATAGGCAGCCGTGGCGGAACACTGTACTGACTTGACATCGACCTCAAGGCTCGCGTGCTCAAGAAAGGGATCGCACTAGGTTCGTTCAAACGTTGAGGGCCGTGTCTGTCTTGCGCGAGCGACCCAGCTCTCCATGGACTCTTTGCCAGTCGGCATAACACCAACGGCGCACTCTCTGTCGTCGCGTCGCGCTGCTGCCGAGAACCTACCGCCCTTCACAATCCCCCAGATACACAGCGCAGGCATACCTCGTACGTGGCCCCCCTCGTATTGAAGCCACGCCAAGCTTCCCCCCCGAGAGCGCATAGCTAAAGGATCATACAGGAACCGGCGCCAGCCCTTCAAGCCTGGGCCTCAACTCGGCTGGATCAACAACTCCCCAAGCAAACTCGATGCAATCACAAGGTCACTATACCTTTGGCCACAGCCACGGCTCGTGGCCGACACCGGCACCATCGCAGCCGCACATGGCCAATACTTCACCTACACAGGCCCGGCCCATCACGAATGGTCATCAGCATCAGCAACACCACCAGCAGCAACAGCAACAACATCACCAGCAGCCATTAACGACATACGACGGGCGGGCAAATCAGTTCGCGCACTCCACTGCCTACATGAACCACGGCGCGCCAGAGAGGTCTTCACCCTCTCCTGTTGGCCACCATGGCCTGCAGCAGCCGTCGAATCACGAATATGAGCACCACGCGCCATTCTCCCCTCACGGGCAAACTACGACGCAGCACTCCGTGCCCTTCCCGGGGCATCAGCTTCCATCAGTCACCCAGCCCCAGCACATGGGGTCGACGTCAACGGCGCCAACGCAGGCTGGGTACGGATTTGCACGGCCACCGAGCGCATCTCCCCAAGTGCCAACTCTACATTCACAATATCAGGGGCCAAGGTCACCCCTGGGAACGACAGCAGGCGGAAACCCGGGCATGTATCCTGGCGTGCGCGGCTCAGGATCAATGCCGCTGCCCTATGTACAGCAGCCCATGAACCTACCGCATCACGCCCAAGCGCGACCACCGCCCTCCCTGTCCGGACAGCCTGCGTACCCCATGCCGGGTAGCTTTGCGCCTTCGCAACACATGGGTCAGATGCCGGGCCAGGTTGCTTATTCGCTACCGCACAACTACCTGTACAACCCGCACGCGCAGGGCAACGGCGCAGCCGAGCGACCCTTCAAATGCAACTCGTGCCCCCAGGCCTTTAGTCGCAATCACGATCTCAAGAGGCACAAGCGAATCCACTTAGCCGTGAAGCCCTATCCTTGCACATACTGCGATAAGCAGTTCTCGCGGAAGGACGCGCTCAAGGTAAGAAGAAGATCGACCGTGGGTGGGCAGCATGATCTAACAGGGTACAGCGTCACCGGCTCGTCAAGGGCTGCGAGCAAAAGGTACTGGCACAGCAAAAGAAAGACCAAGGGGGCGACAGACGAGACGACGATGATGGTAGTGTCAGCTCTGTCGATGAACGAAGTTGAGAGCATTGGGTCCGGTCCTGTGGCAGGGATGTATCAATCGGAAGCGAACAATGGTCGGGCGCGGGGGGGGGGGGGGGGGGGGGGGGGCGGGGGGGGGGGGGGGGGGGGGGCGGGGGGGGGGGGGGGGGGGGGGGGGGGGGGGATCGGGGGAGGGGGGGCGGGGGCGGGGGGGGGGCGGGGAGGGGGGGGGGGT
>NW_025764717.1:0-30707 GCF_019669845.1 Emericellopsis atlantica
AATATACTATTATATTCGACGTTAGATCCTAGTTCCTTTAATTTAGGTAGTTTCGTAATATAATCGAAGGCTATTAATTCCTATAGTCTTAAAGGCACTAGTAGTAGCTTTAGTTCTCTATATAGTTTATACTATATAGCCTTACTACGTATATAGTCTTCGTATTATCCGACGATATATACGACGTTTACTTTAATTCCTTAGTAATCGTATATTTATCGTATTTATTCGAGAGTCTTCCTAACTCCTTAATATCCTACCGTAGGGTGCGTATAAATATTAATTAAGATTTTATCGCGTAGCGGCGGTAGTATCTAAAGTAATCTATTTCTAATAAGTCCTTTTCCTATTTCTATCGTATAGTTATTAGGTATTTCTTTTCTATATTTAAATACCTAATCTAATATTTTATTATAGTATATAGTATCTACTTTAACTCTAAATATAAGAAGGTTAAGTGCTATTTATACGTAGTTTCCTTCGTTATTTTATTAAAGTATCTAGCCCTTAGCTTTTAGTACTTCGGTATCGTAATCTAGTCGGCGGCTAAGTACGTCTACTTTACTATTTTCCGATCCTTTCCGATAGATAATTTTAATATCGTATTCGGCTAGGAATTTAGCGTATCGTACTTATCGCGAGCTAAGTTCTTATATCGTAGCGAAGTAGGAGATATTTTAGTAATTAGTATAAACCTTAGTCCTAAATTTCGTCCTTAGTATATAATACTTAAATTCCTTAATAGCGGCGATAATTACTAAGAATTCCTTATCGTAGATAGGATAGTTTAGTTCCGCGCTATAGAGTTTCTTCGAGAAAAAGGCGATTAATCGTAGGTTACTATTATCGTCCTATTAGCTAATCTACGCTCCTATAGCGTAATCCGATACGTCTATTTCTAATTTAAGTAGTCTTTCGGGGTCGTAGGTTATAAGCATAGTATTAGATATTATACTATCTTATAACGTCTCGAAAGCTTTCTTTTATTCTTCTTTAAAGTAAAACTCCTTCTTACCCTTCGTAAGTTCCGTAAGTAATACTACGATTTTCGCGAAGTCGCGTATAAAGCGCCGGTAGTAGTTTACGAATCCTACGAATACTTATACTTCCTTAAGATTATTCTCTAATAAAGGCTATTCTCTAATTATATTAATCTTTACTTATTCTATTAGGATTTCGTTTAATCGAATCGTATATCCAAGGAAGATAGTTTCTTATATATAAAACGCGTACTTTTCTAGGTTAACTAAGAGATTCGTATCTTATAGTGTTTTTAGTACTTAATAGACGTATTCCTTATATTCTTTAAGGTTTTCCGAGAAGATTAAGATATTGTCTAGATATACTATAACGAAGATATCTAAATACTCCTTAAGCACGTTATTAATTATTCGCTAGAAGGTAGCTAAAGTATTAGTAAGGCCGAATAATATTACTAAATACTCGAATAAACCGAACTTAGTGCGGAAAGCTATTTTCTATTCGTCTCCTTTCTTTATACGGATTAGGTTATAGGCCCCTTTTAGGTTAAGAGCGGTAAACTAGTTCTTATTATAAAGTCTATCCTTAAGCTCGTTAATAAGCGGCAGGGGTATCCTATCTTTAATTATAATATCGTTAAGCTACCGATAGTCCACGACTAATCGTAGTTTCTTATTTTTCTTTAGTACGAATATAACGGGGTATCTTACTTCCGAGGTAGAGGTTCGAATATAGCCTTTCTTAAGTATTTCGTCGATATATTCTCGTAGTATCTTAAGTTACTTTTAGTTAAGGTTATAGAGTTTGTAGAATTTAGTCGAGGTTCTAGTTTTAAGATAGATTTCGTAATCTTATTAACTATATTAGGGAATACCCGTTTCGAGGGTTTCCTTAAATAACCTACTATATTTACGATATTCTAGAGGTATATTTTTTATTCGTTCTTCTTCTATCGTAGGTTTCTTTTTCTTTTCTTCTTATAGGGCTTAGTTTACTTCGAATATCTTTTATATAATATTAGCGATAATTTATTTTCCTTATTTATATTATATACCCGGTTATAACGCCTTCTCGGTCGATACTATAGCTTTTGCCTACTTCGGCTCGCTTATATCTTCTTATAAAGATACTCTAGAGGCTAAGTCGTCGCGAATATTCGCTTTCTTCTAGCTAAATAATAATTATCGCGTTATCGTATCTATCTACATTAACTAGCTAGTACGCTAATCGACTACCGGATTACTTCTTATTAACTATAGGTAACCTAGTATTATATCGTATTTATATAAGTCTATAATATCGAAGACGATTATCTTATAGTATCCTTATATCGCTACGTTAAGATAATCGGTCTCGCGGTCGATAGTCTTACTATTATAATCGAAGCTTTATCCTTCGATATTAAAAAGCTTATATAGTCGAGCCTTATAATTCTATAGTAGCGTATATTAGTTAACTACTACTAGTAAGATATAGTTTCCTATTGCCTTATTATCTAATAGTGCTCGTAAGTAATATCTATTAATCTAGACTTTTAAAACCGTTTTCTATCCTCCGTCTATCTCTACGGAGTAAAGGGTCTTTAGGTTTTCTTCGTTATCTTATACCTTTTTTATAAGCGATATTAATGGTTTTTTAACGGGTAGTATTCTATATCGATAGTATTATCCTTAGGGTCGTATATATAGCTACTACCGTACGACTCTAGGTATATCGAGGGGTATTATTTCCTTTCCTCTTCGTACGGGTGATATATATACCTATAGTAGTAAATTCTATAGTCTAATATATATCCTTCGTAATACCTATATATAATATATTACGTATATGCCTTTCCTTATGGAATAAGGTATTCTCGTGCTCCGATCCTATGTTATAAGCGTAGCGTTTCCTTCGCTCTAGTATATCTTTCGCGGTTTATCTTACCTTAGTTAATATAGTCTCGGTCCGCTTATTTAGTAAGGTCGAATAATAATCTTATACCGTTAGGGTACTTCTTATATCCCCTATACCCTTATCTATAGCTTAAGGTATATTCCTTGCTCTTAACTATCTTAATACCGAGTAATACCTTTATAGTATTCTCGTATTATCGGAGCTCTTCTATCTCCTTTTATTCCCTAGTCCTATACTAATCGAATACCTTTACCTTAGCGTATCGTGGATAGTCTACTAATTAATATCTACGCTATATCTTTTAGTCTCGTGCGTATACTTTAGGGTATTTTACTAACTATCTTAGTATTATATATCCTATGCTAGGTTCTACGTATATATACTTATAGAACTTTACTTTATATTTTTCGTATAGGTCGTTAATAACGCGGGTAGCTAGTCCCTTAATTAGGTAGACTTAATACCTTCTTTTATTAAGTATATATATTTTATAAAAGTAATATATATAAGAGATCTATAAGAGTTCGTAATATTTTAATATATCTAGGTATATATATAGGTTATCTCCTAAGACTATTCTTCGGTCTATTACCTAATTAATTCCTCCGTTTAGTATCTAAGCGGGGATAATTATCTAGAGATCTTCCCCTTATGGTAGAGGGTCGTACCGATCTATCGCTACCTTTATCTATTCTCGTAGGGTTACTCGTCCGTGTAATAGGTTAGTTTCGAGTATCCGTTTCTTTTATAAGAGCTCTTCGCCGCTATTTATAGAGTCGGTATTAGATAATTCTTTATCTATATTATCCGGGTACTACCCTAGTCCTATAGTAACTTTGCGTATTATAGCTAGAACGCGAGACTCGCGTAGTACCTTAGGGAACTATCCTAAGTTTTCCTTACTATCCCGGTAGGTTAGGTAGCTATCGTCGTAGTATCCTAACTAGTATAATATTTCGTAGGGTACCGGTTACTTTCTTACTTCTTCTCCGGCCTTCCTTATTTCTTCGAGGAATTTCTATCGTTCTTTCTCCCTAGAGGATACTATATTTTACGGGGGGCTAATATCGTATCTAGACCTAGTTATATTTAGCTACTTATACTTACCTTTAGGGACTAGCTTCTAGCCCTAGCTTCGTTCTTTCTTTAGGGAACGGTATTCGCGCGTAAAGTATCCCTTCTTACTATAGTTATAGTAAGTAAGGTTCTTTTTATCTATCGCGGCGAGCTTTCGTTCTATCGCGTCGAGATCTATTAGTCCTATATAGGTTCCGCCGAGAGCCGTGCTCTAGTAAAATCGCGGTCGTCCTATATTAGGGTAGATCCGATTCTTATTATTACGATCGCGGTTTAAGGTATTAGTAAAGTACTATCCTTTCTTCTCGCGTTATCGCTCGAATTATCGGTTATCGATTTTAACAGCTATCGCGATATAGCTCGCGAGGGTAGCGGGTCGGTCTTCCTTATATAGCTCGTCCTTAACCTCGTCCTTAAGACCTCGGTAGAAGGAGGCTATCTTATCTCCTTTACTCTTAGTAGTCCTAGACGCGATTTAGGTAAATAAGGCGCTATAATCCGAGGCTAACCCTTTTTATTTTAACGCCTCTAGCTAGTTCTTAGCTAGGCGTTCTTCGTCGATAGTCCCGAAGGTCGCCTTTAATATTTCTTTAAAGTTATTATAGTACGCGAAGATATCTTTTGTCTCTTATTTTCGGTATTAGTAGGTATTAGTTACGAAGTCCTTAAGAGTAGGTTCGAACTATACGAGAGCGGCTCTTAATAAATATCCTACCGCGTAGCGTACTTTATCTTCTTCCGTACGAAGGATAGACGGGAAGTACTATTAATAGGCTCTAACCTAAGTTAGGAACCCTTAAAGGTCCTTAGTCGTACTATCGAATAGTCCTAGTTAGCGTGGCTTTATAATCTCTCCTAGGTCCTTGCCGGTAGCCTATCGAATAATATTATTACTTACGCTATTTATCTCGTTTCTTAGCTAGGCGGCCTATTACTATTATAAGGTTATTCCTTCGTAGAAGGAACGGTAGGCTTCGTCGTACTATTACTTATCACGGGCCTATATATCGAGGACTTGCCGTAGCTGCCCTTATAACTCTTAGATCTACCCCTTAAGGATCTTCGTGTCCTCGTCGTTAGACTCGTCCGAGTCTAAGTTTTTAAACTAAGCCGTCTAGGAGGGCTTAGTATACTTAGCCGTGGCCTTACCCTTATCGGCGGACTTAGGGGTTATCTTAGAGGATTCGCTAGCTATAGTATCGTATTACTTAAGTACTTAATACGGTAGTATACTAAATAAGAGCTATTAATATATAATATTCGGGTTAGACTAACTATAGGGTAGGTAGATCTAAGGTCGGTTTATAAACTAAGTATACTAGGATATTATTAACTTAAGCGGTCGGGTTATAGTCTATATGCGAGATAGTAGATCTTGCGTAGATAATTATATTAATAGCTAGGGAGCTAGGTAGAGACTGACTATAGTGAAGCTAGGCTTCCTATATACTAAGGTAATTATTATCCTTGATAATGATCTATTCTGCTTGTTCGTAGTGATTCGTGATAATCGCAATGATCGTAGGTGCGATTATTCGTGTAAGTGATAATCGTGCCGTGAATGGGTGGAAAACAGTGGGGTGTGCCTGGAAGCACGTGAAGGCCGCATATTAGGTCGTAACATTATAGCTACCCCTATACCTATAGAACTTTATTCTACCTATTGTTTTAGGCCTTATTAACTATATTATAGTGAGTAATAGGGAAAAAACGCTTAAATAGCTACTTCTAGAAGATTTAAAGCCTTCTAAAGCCTATAGCCTAAATTTTCAGGCTCTTAGGGCTATCGGAGCCGATTATAGGGTTCTAATACCCCTTGAATAACGCGTTAAGGGCGCTAAATTAGCCCCTAGAACGCTACCCGGCAAGGTGCTAGCTACACTAAGTAAGAATACTTATTAAGTCTATCTTCTTTCTAGGAGGCTAGTTATAAAGACTAGTTTTCTAACTATAAGGGAGAATATAAGGGCTAGCATAAGGGACTTAGTCCCTTATCCCTCTATAATAGACTCTTCTTTAGAGGGGGAAAATAGCTTAGTAAGGCTAAGGGATAAAGAAGAGTCCCTTCTAGAGCCTCTAGGCCCCTTACCTTTAGGGCCCCTATAGCGTTCTTTCTTACCGGAATAATACCCGGCTATAGCGCCTATAGCGCCTATAGCGGCTATAACGCCTATAGCGGCTATAGCGCCTACGCCTATAATACCTATAACGCCTCTAGCATAACCCACAGAGGCTATAGCGCTAAACGAAGCTACTAATCTAATAGATCTATCCTTACGGGCCCTTATTTATAGGGCTAAGGAAGAGGCTTAAGCTATTATAGCGCCTACCTCTTAGTAATAAGCGCTAAAGAGCCCCTATAAGGATAAGTAACTATAGGCTATCTTTACTAAATTCCGGTAACTTTTACTAGCTAATACCTTTAAATTCGTGCCCTATAGCGTTATTCCTAGGGGCCGAAGGGTACTAAAAAATAGGCTAGTCTTAAAGGTTAAGCTAGATTCGTAAAATAAGCCCTATAAATATAAGGCTAGGCTTATAGTTAAGGGCTTTATATAGGAAGAAGGCCTAGATTATAAAGAGACCTTCGCCTCGACCTCTATACCCCCTACCTAGCGGCTTATTTTAGCGCTAGTAGCCGCTAAAGACTAGGAAATAGAGTAAGTCGATTTTATAGGCGCTTTTTTAAATAGCCGCCTAAAAGAGGCTATTTATATTAAAGTTCCCGCTAGCTTTAAGGCCTTTATAGAGGCTAACCCCGACCTAGCTAAGAAGCTATTAGCGCTTAGCTAGGACCTTAGTGCTCGGTAGGTTATATTATTAAATAAGGCACTATACGGCCTAAAGTAAGGCCCCTAAGAGTAATAAGAAGCCCTAAAAGCTATTCTAAAAGACCTAAGCTTTTACTTACTAATCTCGGACCCGGTAATCTATTATAACGCTAAAAGGGCTACCTTTATAGTAACCTACGTTAATAATTACCTCTTAATTAGTCCTAATCTAGGCTTTATTAATAACCTAAAAAAAGCCTTATATAAGGGCTATCCCCTAGAAGATAGAGGCCCTATAGCCTTCTTCTTAGGCGTTTAAATATAGAGGGATAGGCCTAATAAGGCCCTATACCTTTATTAAGAATAGTATATCGATTAGGCCCTTAGCACCTATAGCCTCGAAAATTATAAGGCCCTTAGTATACCCTTATAGCCTAATATAACCCGAAGTATAGTAGCTAAATTAAGGGCCGAGCCCCTAGGTCTAGAAGACTACCGCCTATTCTAGTAGATTATAAGGACTCTAATATACCTAATATTACTAACTAGGCCTAATATAGCCTTTGCTATTTAGTGGCTAGCCTAAGCTATAGCTAAGCCCTACTTACTATACCTTTTAGCGGCTAAAAAGCTTCTATAGTACCTTAAAGGCACTAAGAAGCTCGCTATTTACTATAAAGGCCCTAAATCTTTAGGTCTTATATAAGCCTTATAGCCTATAGGCTATTATAATAGCGACTTTACTGTTGATAAAAGGTCCTCTAAATCGACCTTTAGGTACTTATTTATAGTGGCTTAAGGCCCTATAAGTTAGAAGGCTAAGAAAGCTATTACTATAGCACTCTTAATACTAGAGGCTAAATCCGATAGCCTTATAGAAGTAATTCGAGAGCTATAGTAGCTATAAGGGCTCTATAAGGAGCTAAAATAGCCCTTTATAACCCCTATTTAGGTCTTCTGCGATAACTAAGGCGCTATAAGTAACGCCTATAACCTAACCTTATACGCCTATATAAAGTATACCTTTCTAAAGTTCTACTATAATAAAGAATAAGTACTAAAAGGGCTACTAAAGCTAGCCTATGTTAATACTAAGGCTATACCGGCTAATAGCCTAATAAAGGCCCTAATAGCCCCTTTATAGTAGTAATTTCTAGCGCTATTAGGCTTAGTTATTCTTACTAAAGACCTTGTTATAGAACCCTTAGAGGGCTCTTAGGTATAGAGGGGGTATTAAGCATAAGGGGCTAATCCTCCTAATTAAGTGCCTTACGAGGCCCTCTTATAGAACCCTTATAGGGATTTATTTATGCCTTATTATAGGGGTCTATAGCGCTTATAAATATAGTGCTTCTATTACCTTCTATAATATTCGAAGGCTAGCACTACTATACTCACTATTATAAATCAAACCTTCTATAACCTTTTACTATGTTTGGTTTAACCCACTCTTTTATAGGGTATTATAGCGCCCTTACGCCTATAAATATAGCCCTTTGTTTATTACTAGATAGTTTAAAATCAAGTTATTTATTCACAAAGTTCTTTACCTATACTTTGCCTACCCTAAAGAGAAGATTGCTAAATCGGTCGCTTTCTTCCTTTACTAAAGGGATTCCTAGATTATTGCGATTCACTTACCCTGCGCCTAGAAGAGTACTACTCTTTAATAATAGTTAGTCTCTACCTAGCTCCTTAGTTATTAATATAATTATTTACGTAAGATCTACTATCTCGTATATAAACTATAACCCGACCGCTTAAGTTAACGATATCCTAGTATACTTAGTTTATAAACCGACTTTAGATCTACCTACCCTATAGCTAGTCTAACCCGAACGTCACAGTATCATAGGATTCTTGTCGCATATCTATTTTCCACCACGACACATGAATCAGGGGTCTGAAATGACCACGCTTCACAAGCACTGAAACCTTCCTATCCGTGAGACGTCGTGGCAGCCGTTCCGTGTCTGAGATGATGGATCCGAGTCGCGCTGATTCGAGACATGGCGATGCCAAGACGCCCAGCACGACCGCAAACAACAAACGTCGATATACGAAGCATCGGGAATACGCGACGTCATCATCAGATCACCGCCCGACCAGCCAAGCTGCGCCGATGGCCGACCCCAGACTGGACACGCATCGCGTGGCACCAGCAAGCATCGATGTAAGGCGCAAGAAAGGAAAACTCTAATGATATCAATGGCAATGCGATGTGTCAGTCCTTGGCGTCGCTAGCCATTGCGGCATGGTGTACCGCGTCACGACTCACGACGCAGACTATCGCGCAGAGACCTGACCAGGCCAATGGACAGACAGCAATGCCTCCAGCGTAGCCAGATACGGACATGCTTAAACTACGAATCGCATAGTCTAGCGACTCTAGTCTTCGTACTAGCCCAGCGACTGGCCTAGCGCCTGTCTTACCCACCGGGCGCGGGTGCCCGTTCGCGTCATAGACTCGTGCTCGGCCTTCTTGGAGACAGCGAGCGCGACGGACTTTGCACGTAGATCCGACGTGGCAGAGCAGAAGCAAATGGACTGACACGTACCATATACAACTGGCGCCAACCCGGCACGCAGCCTACATTGTTGTCTTTCATGACCCCATCGTCGCTGCTGCTGCCTCAACCACCAGAATGGACGTCCCCACGCCCAAGGACACGGATGTGCCCGGCGGCTTCCCAGAGACGCCCAGCACCATGCACACAGACGGCGCGCAGACGCCCACGCCAGGAGAAGGAGGACATGGACTGCATGCAGCTGTCGGTGCTCCCATCCTGACGGGTGCGAGGGCACCCGCTGCTGAATCTGAGGCTACTGCTGAGCCCTCGCTCACCAGCACCCTCCCGAACCAACACCAAGTCAGCGACGACCGTGACAACCGCGACGAGACGACCACGACCAGCTCGGCGAGCACCACGCCCAACGAGACGACCAGCAAGCCGCCGCTGGAGAAGCGCCCGACCGGCCACAACGAGGATGACCTCTTCCGCATCCTGTCGCGTCGTCGAACGTCCAACACGCACGCCACCAGCAAGGACAATGACGAAGAGGAAGACCAGTCGCAGGAGATCAACCGACTCATGTCGCGCATGTTTGGCCACGCGCGCCAGGAGCAGAGCGAGGAGGAGAACACGCGGCACGCGGGTGTTGTGTTCCGCAACCTGACCGTCAAGGGCGTCGGTCTGGGCGCGTCTCTCCAGCCGACGGTGGGCGACGTCTTCCTCGGGCTGCCGCGCGCCCTCAAGAACCTGCTCACCAAGGGCCCCAAGGCGGCGCTGGCCAAACCGCCCGTGCGCGAGCTGCTGAGCCAGTTTGACGGCTGCGTCCGGCCGGGCGAGCTGCTGCTGGTGCTGGGCCGACCCGGGTCCGGCTGCTCGACGTTCCTCAAGACATTTTGCAACCAGCGCGCGGGCTACGAGGGTGTTGAGGGCGACGTGACGTACGGGGGCACCAGCGCGGAGGACATGGCCAAGCACTTTCGCGGCGAGGTCATCTACAACCCAGAGGACGACCTCCACTATGCGACGCTGACAGTGAAGCGGACGCTGTCGTTTGCGCTGCAGACGCGGACGCCCGGCAAGGAGTCGCGGCTCGAGGGCGAGACGCGGCAGGACTATGTGCGCGAGTTCCTGCGGGTGGTGACCAAGCTCTTCTGGATCGAGCACACGCTGGGGACCCGCGTGGGCAACGAGTTCATCCGCGGCGTGTCGGGAGGCGAGCGCAAGCGCGTGTCCATTGCCGAGGCCATGATCACGCGGGCGTCGGTGCAGGGCTGGGACAACTCGAGCAAGGGCCTCGACGCGTCGACGGCGCTCGAGTACGTCCGCAGCATCCGCGCCATGACCAACATGGCGGACGTGACGACGGCCGTCTCGCTCTACCAGGCGGGCGAGTCGCTCTACAACCTGGCCGACAAGGTGCTGCTCATCGACGAGGGCCAGTGTCTCTATTTTGGGCCCTCGGAGGGCGCCAAAAAGTACTTTCAGGACCTGGGCTTCGAGTGTCCCGAGCGCTGGACGACGCCCGACTTTCTGACGTCCGTCTCAGACCAGCACGAGCGCAGCGTCCGGGAGGGCTGGGAGGACAGCATCCCACGCACCGCCCACGAGTTTGCGGCCGCGTACCGTCGCAGCGAGGCGTACCAGAACAACCTGCGGGATATCGAGGACTTTGAGACGCAGCAGCTGCAGCGCCAGCAGTCGCAGCGCGAGCGTAACGCGTCCAAGAAATCGGCCGAGAAGAACTACACGCTGCCCTTCCACCAGCAGGTCATGGCCTGCACGAAGCGGCAGTTCCTCGTCATGACGGGCGACCGGGCCTCGCTCTTTGGCAAATGGGGTGGCCTCGTCTTCCAGGGTCTCATCGTCGGCTCCCTCTTTTACAATTTGCAGCCGACGGCGGCGGGTGTCTTTCCACGCGGCGGCACGCTCTTCTTCCTCCTCCTCTTCAACGCCCTGCTCGCCCTCGCCGAGCAGACGGCCGCGTTCGAGTCCAAGCCCATCCTGCTCAAGCACAAGTCCTTCTCCTTCTACCGGCCGGCGGCGTACGCCATTGCGCAGACCGTCGTCGACGTGCCCCTCATCTTCATCCAGGTCGTCCTCTTCAACGTCATCATCTACTTCATGGCCAACCTGTCCCGGACCGCCTCGCAGTTCTTCATCGCCACCCTCATCCTCTGGCTCGTCACCATGACCACCTACGCCTTCTTCCGCGCCATCTCGGCCTGGTGCAAGACCCTCGACACCGCCACCCGCTTCACCGGCCTCTCCATCCAGATCCTCGTCGTCTACACGGGCTACCTGATCCCGCCCTCGTCCATGCCTGTCTGGTTCAGCTGGCTGCGCTGGATCAACTGGATCCAGTACGGCTTCGAGTGCCTCATGGCCAACGAGTTTGCCTTTCTGCAGATCGAGTGCGTGCCCCCCTACCTCGTGCCCCAGGGCCCAGGCGCCCAGCCCCAGTACCAGTCGTGCGCTCTCAAGGGCAGCGTCCCTGGGCAGACCACCGTCTCGGGCGCCGCCTACATTGAAGCGGCCTTTGAGTACAGCCGCGCGCACCTGTGGCGCAACTTTGGCTTCCTCTGGGCGTTCTTCTTCGCCTTTGTCCTCCTCACCACCGTCGGCATGGAGTTCATGAAGCCCAACGCGGGCGGCGGCGCCATCACCGTCTTCAAGCGCGGCCAGGTGCCCAAGAAGCTGGAGAGGGCCATTGAGACGGGCGGCCGCGACAAGAAGGGCTCAGACGAGGAGGCTGGGCCGACTGCCCACGTCACGCCCGCCATGGTCGAGGGTCACGAGGACCAGGAGCAGGAGAACCTCGACACATCCAACCAGGTCGCCAAGAACGAGACCGTCTTCACCTTTCAAAACGTCAACTACACGATCCCCTACGAAAAGGGCGAGCGCAAGCTGCTGCAGGACGTCCAGGGCTACGTGCGTCCCGGCAAGCTGACGGCGCTCATGGGCGCGTCGGGCGCCGGCAAGACGACGCTGCTCAACACGCTCGCGCAGCGCATCAACTTTGGCACCGTCGCGGGCGACTTTCTCGTCGACGGACGACCGCTTCCCCTGTCCTTCCAGCGGGCGACGGGCTTTGCCGAGCAGATGGACGTCCACGAGCCAACGGCGACGGTGCGCGAGGCCCTCCAGTTCTCCGCCCTCCTGCGCCAGCCCAGAGAGACACCGCGCCAGGAGAAGCTGGACTACTGCGAGACCATTATCGACCTGCTCGAGCTACGCAATATTGCAGGCGCGACGATTGGCACTATTGGCTCCGGGCTGGACCAGGAGCAGCGTAAGCGTCTGACGATTGGCGTCGAGCTCGCGTCCAAGCCGGAACTGCTCTTCTTCCTCGACGAGCCGACGTCTGGTCTCGACTCGGGCGCGGCCTTTAACATTGTGCGTTTCCTGCGCAAGCTCGCCGACGCGGGACAGGCCGTCCTCTGCACCATCCACCAGCCCTCTGCCGTCCTCTTTGAGCACTTTGACGAGCTGCTGCTCCTCAAGAGCGGCGGACGCGTCGTCTACCACGGACCCCTGGGCCACGACAGCCAGCACCTCATCGAGTACTTTGAGGCCAACGGCGCCCACAAGTGTCCCCCCGACGCCAACCCAGCCGAGTACATGCTCGACGCCATCGGTGCGGGTGACCCCGACTACCGCGGCCAGGACTGGGGCGATGTCTGGGCGCGGTCCAAGGCACACGAGGAGCGTAGCCGTGAGATTGCCGACATGATCGAGAAGCGTCGCCACGTCGAGCCATCCGCCTCGCTACGTGACGACCGCGAGTACGCCGCGCCTCTGTCAACGCAGACCTGGCTCGTGGTGAAGCGGTCCTTTGTCGCGTATTGGCGCACGCCCAACTACATTATCGGCAAGTTCATGCTGCACATTCTCACGGGGCTCTTCAACTGCTTCACGTTCTTCCAGATTGGCTTCTCCAGCACCGACTACCAGAACAGGCTCTTCTCCATCTTCATGACCCTCACCATCTCGCCGCCGCTCATCCAGCAGCTGCAGCCCGTCTTTCTGAATGCGCGCAACATCTTTGAGTCGCGCGAGAATAATGCCAAGATCTACTCGTGGTTCGCGTGGACGACGGCGGCTGTCGTGGTCGAGATCCCGTACGCCATTGTGGCCGGGGGTGTCTGTGAGTCTTGTTTGTCCTAAACTTGTAATTTATTGATTGCTAACATGACAGACTTCAACTGCTGGTGGTGGGGCATCTTTGGCCTCGACGTGTCCGCCTTTGCGTCCGGCTTCGCCTTTCTCCTCGTCCTCCTCTTTGAGCTGTACTACGTCTCCTTTGGCCAGGCCATTGCCTCCTTTGCGCCCAACGCGCTACTCGCCTCGCTCCTCGTCCCCATCTTCTTTCTCTTTGTCGTCTCCTTCTGCGGCGTTGTTGTGCCCGCTCAGCAGCTGCCCACGTTCTGGCGCAGCTGGATGTACTGGCTGTCCCCCTTCCACTACCTGCTCGAGGGCTTGCTTGGCGTCGCCATTCACGACCTGCCCGTGCGCTGCACGTCCGCCGAGTTTGCGCAGTTCACGCCGCCGCCGGGTACCTCGTGCGACGAGTACGTGCAGCCGTTCATCCAGCAGGCGGGCGGCTACGTCGAGACGGGTGCCGGGGGTGTGTGCAACTACTGCCAGTTCGCGACGGGTGACGAGTTTGGGCGCAGCTTCAGCGTGTACTATTCGCACAAGTGGCGCGACTTTGGCATCTTTTGCGGGTTCATTGCGTTTAACTACTTTGTCATCTTTGCCGCTACACTTTTGCGCTTCAAGGGCAAGAATCCCTTGAAGGCGGTCCTGGCCAAGAAGCAAATGGCCAAGCAGTGATGGATGGCCATCTGTCACACGACAGACGGGCGATGGCAGGTAACACCAGATTTGTGTAATGTCAATATATTAATGCATATACTGTCAAAGACCATCTCGCATGCCTGTACAATAGTGAAGGAGTGATATATTTTCTTCTCGCCAGACACTCGAGCAATATACACGCTTAAGATGAGTGCTCATTACAAGACAAGACAATACCCAACGCCAGCTAGCTACCAAACTCGATCGCAACGCCCGCTATCCCTCGCTAATTACCCGTCACTGTCAGCGTCAACACGATGCCTGCCCAGAATAATAAGATAGGGACCCACCTACAGTAAAGAAAGCTCGAGGTCACCGTGGATCCGCGCCTTGAGCTCAATCTCAATCTCCAGGTTGAGGTCCAGCCGCAGCTTGAGGGACTCGCTCTTCCCACCGCCGCCGCCACCTTGCTGCTGCATCTGCTGTTGCTGTTGCTTCTGCTTCTGCTGCAGCTGGCGCTGTTCCTGCCACTGCTGCTTGCGGCGCGTGAGCTGGCCCTTGGGTGTGGTCGGCTCCTCTTCCTCCTCCTCGCTCTCGGACTCGTCCTCTTCCTCGTCAGACTCCTCTTCTGAGTCATCATCTTCGTCGTCCTCGTCCTCGTCCTCGTCGTCACGCGCAGACGAGTCGTCGACGGCGTCCTCAAACTCGGCGCTTGAGTCCTCGTCCTTTTCGGCCTTGGGGTCCTGCTTGGCCTGGTCCGCCTTCTTGGCGTCTTCCGGCTTTTCCCCGTTGGTGGCCTTTTCCGTGTCGGGCTTGGCCTTGTCATCCTGGTCTTGCGATGAGGGCTGCTCTGGTTTGTCTTCTTGCGCGGTGCCGTTGCTCTGCTCTGTGCTCTGCTCTTGGGTCTGCTCCTCCTGCTCCTCCTGCTTCTGGGGCGCGTTCATCTTGTCACTCAAGTCTTTCTTGGACTTGGTGTCGTTTTCTTTGGTGGCCTGTTGGGGTTAGCTCAGCTCTTTGAATCTTCGGGTGGCAGCCTACGGTGCTCATTGTCGCTGCTTTTTGGCTGTGTCTATCTGTAGGAAGCTGTGTCTATCCGTGAGAGGTCGATGAGAATAGGTAGACTATGGACAATCCATAGCAGAGCCGCACGAGACGTTGATAAGGGTCTCGCCAAGCAGGGTTTCGCGTCCGAACCCAGGCGCCCGCGCCAAGTGACGCAACAGCTTCGACTGTCCCAGCTGTCGAAACTTGGAAACCTGCAGGCTGGATGTCGAAGCAACAGAGGGCAGGGGTGGCAGACGTCCTATGACGCCAGTGTACGGGGCAGACAGTGGGGGGGGGAGGGTCTGTCTGGCGTGTACGTTTATAGTAACTTGTACGGAATAATTATGTACGTGGATCCTCTGTGGTGGACTAGACTAGCGGGAGCCGTCTTGATACATGTATATACGCAGAACGTCATTCAAGAATCGAGAAGAGAGACAATTGCATACAGACCAGACGCGTCAACATGGTCATCGGTCTGCTCGCAATCGCAGCCATCCCGACAGTGACGGGCGTGGGCCAGGCCGTCAGTGCGCAGCAGCGACAGCAGCAGGCGTGCAAGGAGCAGCTCAAGTTTATGCTCACGGCGATGCTACCAGTGGAGGGCGAGCTGCGCGAGGCCGCGTTCTGCGTGCTCGTGGACGGTCAGGTAGGCTGTCCCCTACTTGCCAGAGAGACTCACAGAGGGCTAACACACCAGCTCTACCTCGACTTCCCAGACCAGCCCGTGCCAGGGCACAAGTTCTGCGGGTACTACTTCAAGTATCCCGGCCCAGAGCAGCACCAGGGCCTCGTCAGCACGATATCCGACGACCCGCCCATGCTGAACTGGATCTTTGTCGACGGGTCCACGCGCGCGGTGCGGTTTGGCGGCAAGAAGGCGACAGAGGGTCACGTCATTGGGCCCTGGGGCTGGAGCGCCGACGAGCACTTTTTGACGCTGCAGCAGGATCCGGCCAGCTTCAGGGCGAGAAAGGGCGAGGACGGGCGGTGGAGCGTGTACTGGGACCCCGAGGGCGACGGTGGTGGCCTGCCGCTGCGGCTGCGTCGAAGGATGATGCAGCAGGGCGTCGAGAGTCGCTATGTCAAGGGGTGAGCTGAGGTCCAAAGGGCACCAAGAGTCCAAGACACGTCCCCGGATTCAGCAGAAGCTTGATTCGAACTGGGCAGAACTTGGCAGCAGCCGCATCAGCGTCCGCGCCATTTCCATGCGCAGCTGGTGTGGAGGGGCGGGCGGACATCCACTTCCACTTCGGACAGGTGTCCAGGGCAGGGATCGTCTTTATTTTGCCGGTCCTGGCTGTCAGTCAGTCAGTGAGGCATGGCATGCCATAATTATTGACAGATGACCTCATTCTTGAAACCTGTTCTCATCTCGATGGCGGGATGATGGGAGTCGTGCGTCGTCTATTATATCATAGGGGTCCTCTGCAGTAGCACGCCAATTCACACTCCATTCATTGCTCAGCTCGTCTTCTACTCATTGATCATTCGAACCATCGGTTTCTCAACCTAATCATACAAAACACATCCCTCACAAGAAGCTACAATGGCCCCCACAAAAGAAAAGTCCGTCGACGACATGGACACGGCCAGCACGGCTTCAGGTGAAGAGGGCGCCGCGCCTCCCCCCCGCCGCGAGAAGAAGACCAAGAAGAAGAGCAAGAAGAGCAAGTCGTCGAGCCAGGCACTCGACCAGATCCCCGGCGTGGGCGACGTGGGTGGAACGGCGGAGGGAGCCATGTCTACGGTCTCCAACACGCTGGGCTCGGTCGGCGGCGGCGTCCTGGGAGGCGGCCAGAAGCAAGAGGGCGGCGAGTCGGGCGGCGGCGGCAAAAGCGACACGCTCCGTCTGCGTCTCGACCTCAACCTCGACATTGAGATCCAGCTCAAGGCGCGCATCCACGGCGACCTCGAGCTCGCCCTGCTGTACGTATTGACCTACCCTGCACCCCCTCCTCACGATGTACCAGCGCCCATTCTTACGTGGAAACCTCCAGCACGGGATAGACGGTTTCTTTGTCTATCTATTCCGTCGTGCCCTCTGATCTGCTTTTTGTCTATATGTTCTTCGTTCAGGGCCATGTGGCTAATCCTCACGTTTTGTCAGGAACTAGCGAGAACTAGTTGTGGTCTGCTTTACTGTCTGGTCTTTGCGCGTTGGCGTTATCCGGCTGTCTCTATTTGCGATGGCTATTGTGTGTATTTAATGGTAGAGCGATGCATATCTGTCCACGGACGGGAGCGCGAGTTAGGTGGTTTGGATGGACATGGACATGGAGGGAGAATACTATGGCTCTTGTCACCATGTTCCATACCCAAGAATCAAGAATCAAATACCTATAATTACCTCAGTTCCATCAGAGCACTAAATTAGTCGCCAAGCCACGTTCGATAGACAATGTGTCAAACTGTCAACCACCACACCACCAGCTAGCCAAGCCGCTGTCCTGCTTCTAGTCTAGCCCACATCTGCTAAGCTTCGTAGCGCCGGTTCGCGGCTGCAGAAAACTGACAGGCAGACGCTAGAGGAATTCGCCCGTAACTATTTCCAGGTCCAGATCCCAAGGAGCCGCGCCAGCGTCGCACGTTGCCAAGTTTCTGCGCCGCCCCCGCAACGCCTGCTTGGTTCTTGGCCAGGGTCGGTCAAGCTTTTGCCGATCCCACCCTCGCCATGACGATCCGGCCTGGTGGGTAGCTGGCAAGTCTTGGCCTGGAAGAGGGGCCGTCAGACTCGCTCATGTCCAACTTGCCCTGATGGATCGCGAGACGCGACCGCATTGCCAGCGGCTCCCGACCACTGCATCAGGACTGGAACCCCCCGTGCTCATCCGCCGCCGCTGCTGCTGAAGCTGAACCCCCTTCCACTGCAGTCCACTGCGTCCACTGCTGTCCACAATGCCTGAGCCTGAGCAGCAGGGCTCTCCTGGACCTGGTCATTCCCCGCCCACGCACACCACGCACACCTTTGACGTGCCATACAAGGCGGGCATGTCCTTCACACCGACGAGCGCGGACGCTGAGCCGCGCAAACCCGCGCACATTGATCCCATACCGCGCATCGCCTTGGGCGACGGCTCCTCACCGCAGGCGCCCTCGCAATCCGAGCAGCGTCGCGCCCAGCGTCGTCAGACGGCGGGCCTCGCAGAGGGCCTCGAGGGCAAGTACGTCGATGAGTTTGGCAACGTCCTCGACTGGGATGGTACCGTAAAGGGACGCGTCGAGGGCGACCTGCCGTCCATGGTGGGACGCCCCGTCTCTGCCAACGGTGATGTCCTCGCAGAGGGCCAGGTCGTGGGCCACGTGTCCGAGAACCACGACCAGCCGCCCCTCAAGGAGCTCGACGGGGGGCTACGTGTCGACGACATGGGCAATATTTATTCGGCAGACGGCGGCATCATTGGGAAACTGAACGAGCCGCCCAAGAAGGCGGATGAGCCACAGGAGCAGGAGCAGGAGAAGCAGCCAGAGGCAGACAAGAAGAAGCCGTGCGGCTGCAGCGCGCCACAGCCTGCGTCTGCACCGCGGCCCTCTGAGATCTATCTCGACGTCAAATCGACGTTTGATGGGATCCAAATCATACTCAAGATCCCCACCATCTTCAACCAGGTGAAACAGGAACAGCACCGGCAGGAAAACAAGCGCGAGGCAAGCACAAGCACAAGCACAAGCAGCGAGCAGGGCCTTGCGGATGAGCAGGAGAACGAGCAGGCGAGCTCCAATGACACTCGCGGATCATGATGACTAGGATAATAAATTAAACTTCAAACTCGTAACGCCGCATGGCTCTCTAGTCCAGGATTCGCAGTTGACTACGTATACGACCGAGAATGCGCGGGTTCCATGCAGAGGATGGACTTTACGGCATGGATTTTGACGAAAAACCTGCTTTGGCTACCCACCCGCCCGCCGCACCTTGATGTAATTCAGACCCCCAGAATGAACTTTTGACAAACCACGCACGCACGCAATCTCGATGCTGTGGCTCATGCGATGCGTGATCGTCGTCCCGTGTCCAAGGAAATCTAGTCCCCCTATGTTTCTGTTGCATGGGGAACCCGGTCGTCGGCTCGATAGAGGCGACCCTTGATATCGACCACGACCCACACACCACGCACGCCTTCAAGTTCACGCACCCCATCAAGCCACGACTGCCCGGGTGGCGGCCGAACGATGTCATACGAGCCGTGGACATGACGTGTGGCTTGAGTGTCAGTGGCTGTCAGCTCAGCTACTCTTGTGAGATTCCCTGCCGTGAGGGAGGGACGGCCAACAGACGTGACGTTGGCAGCGTTTCGCACAAGCAGGTTTGGTGGCCAGACTGGAGGGGCATTCCTGTTCCTGGATCCGCCAGGTGTAGAGGGCATGGTTTGGTATAAGAGGGCGAGGATGCTGCGTCGACGGGCCTCGAGCTAGACTATGAAGCGCAAGTTTGCTGCCCTGAGAAGTTCAGTGCAGTTACCACAGCGAAAGAAACCATACTACAACATGCCCACCAACCCACTATCCGTCGCTGGCGGATGGAAAAAAGATACCCCCAGCGCGGAGAAGAGCAACCCAAGTACGTCCTGTAGTCACCTATACATGACTCAAGCTAACAAGGACCAGCAGACGACGCCACAAAGCAGGCTGAAAATGTGCCTCGCTCCGTCACCGGCACCGTGAACGAGGCCGGCGAGATTGTGGACGAGTCTGGCAAGAGCATCGGCAAGATTGCCGACTCGAGTGATCCCAAGGAGCTCGCCGGCAATACCGTGAACGAGGCTGGCAACATTGTCTCCGAGGCAGGCGATGTCCTCGGCAAGACCACCCTTGGCGGTGATGATGCCAAGGTAGACGAGACCACAAAGAGCACAGAGAAGGCGCAAGATAGCAGAGACGCGGCACAAGACACGGCAGATAAGACAACAGACGACGCCACCGACAAGGTGGACGACACAACGGAAAGCGCCGGCGAGTATATAACCGAGGGCGGTGATAGCAAGTCATCCAGCGGCTGGTTCGGCAAGACCGCCAAGGGTGCTTACAACACGCTCGGCTCGTTCGGTTCCAAGGGCAAGGAGGCCTCGGACGACGTTCAGGAGCAGACGGGCGAGACCACAGAGCAGGGCGTCCAAGACACAAAGAACAACACCGAAGAGACTGCCCAGGAGGGTGCTGAGGACCCTGAGAAGAAGCTCGACGATACAGCCCAGGACACAAAAGACACTGCCGATGAGACTGCTGAAGACTCTGAGAAGAAGCTCGACGAGACCACTGAAGACGCTCAAAAAGGCGCCCAAGACACCCAAGAAGGCACCGAGGACCCTGAGAAGAAGCTCGACGATACCGTCAAGGACGTCAACGACACTACCGAAGAGACTGCCCAGGATGGTGCCGAAGACTCCGAGAAGAAGCTCGACGACACGAATAAGGACGCCCAGGGCGCTGCCCAGGACACTGCCGAGGAGACTGTCCCGGAGGGCGCTGAGGATCCCGAGAAGAAGATCGACGATACAACAGAGGATGCTCAAGACAAAGTAGAGGACGCCCAAGATGAGGCCAGCCAGGCCCTCGACTTCTCCATCCTGGAGAACGCCACCGTCAACAAGGGCGGCAACCTCGTGATCGACGGCAAGACCGTCGGCAAGCTCGTCGAAGGCGAGCCTAAAAAGCTACAGGGTTGCAAGAGCGACGAGCAGGGCCAGATCTGGAACGACTCTGGCAAAATCGTCGGCAAAGCGGAGCCCCTCCCGCAAGACGACGCGGAGCAGAAAGAGGATCCCCCCTTCAAGAACTTCCCCGACGCCATCGTTCGTGGTGACGGTAGCGTCGTGCAGAGCGAGAATAATGACACTCGCGTCGGCACGCTCGTTGAGGGAGACCCTAAGAAGCTCAAGGGATCGAAGGTGGACGAGGACGGCGATGTCCTCGACGGACAGTTCAACAAGGTCGGCAAGGCCGAGCCCTGGGATGAGCCTGAGCCTGAAGAAGCTCCCGAAGAGGAGGCCCCCGACTGGTCGTTCCTCGACGGCTGCACCGTCAATAAGGGCGGTAAACTCGTCAACAAGCAGGGCGAGGTCGTGGGGACACTCAAAGACGGCAACCCCAAAGAGCTCCAGGGCCATCGCTGCGATGCCAAGGGCCAGATCTGGAACGATAGTGGTAGCATCGTTGGTCATGCCGAGCCCGTGTCCGACTCGGAAAGGCAAGCTGCCAGCAAATCCTTTTCTCCATTCGAGAATTTCCCCGACGCGGTTGTGGAGGCGGACGGCAGTATTACCTCGGACGGCAAGCGTGTCGGCACGCTCGTCGAGGGTGAAGTCAAAAGGCTCAAAGGTTCAAAGGTGGACGAGGATGGAGATATTTTAGACCGCTTTGGAAACGCTATTGGCAAGGCTGAGCCCTGGGATGAGCCGGAGCCCGAGGAGGAGGAGGTGGACCGCTCTATCCTGGCGGGCAAGCGTGTCAACAAGGCTGGCAACGTCGTGGATGGGTCCGGTGTAATCTACGGCAAGGTTGTGGAGGGCAATGTCCCATCTATGGTCGGACGCATGTGCAACAAGCAAGGCCAGATTTTGTCCGAGTCTGGTGACGTCTTGGGCCAGGCCGAGGTCGTCTCTGAGGGCGAGCGTGAGGGCTCGAAAGAAGGCCCCTTTGCCGAATTGGAGGGTCTTACCGTCGCCAAGGATGGTACGATCGTCACACCCGGAGGTGACATTGTTGGACGCCTCACCTCAGGTGACGGCAAGACACTATTCGGCCGCCCAGTTGACCAGGACGGCGAGATCGTGGACAAGAACGGCAACACGCTTGGCAAGGCAGAACGATGGAGCCCCCCTGAGGATGAGAAGAAGCCCAAAGGTCCAATGGAAGGTCTCAAGGTGAACCGCGAGGGCAACGTCGTCAACAATGAAGGCGAGACCATTGGCAAGCTTGTTTCGGGTGATTTGTCGTCTGTCGTCGGCAAGGAGATTGATGCTGACGGCGATATCATCAATACAAAGGGTCAGACCGTTGGTCACGTCGCCCTGATTCAGGATATTCCCCAGGAGGAGGCTAAGGAGACAGAGGAGGCCCGCCAGGCTCGTGAGAAGACCGAGGCCGAGGAGAAGAAGGCTGAGGATGACCGCCAGCTTGCCGGCCAACTCAGCGGCGCCATTGAGCAGTCTCTTGAAAAGATTCAGCCCATCCTAAACATGATCAAGGACAAGATGGCTGTTGTTGACAACAAGAAATCTGATGAGATTGACCAGGAGCAGCTCGTCAAGGAGGTGAAGCCCCTCATCGAGGAAGGCGGCAAGATTCTTCAAGAGACCAACGGCATTGTCCGCGGTATGGACCCCGACGGTCGTATCCAACGCCAGGCCAAGCAAAAGTCAGGCACCAAGGACGCGAGCCCCGAGGAGCACCATCTCGCCGAGGTTTTGAAGACATTGACGGGGGATGTTACGCAGACTGTCGACGGTGCCAAGAGAAAGCTTGAGTCACTTCCCAAGGCGAAGAAGGAGCTTAACCCGCTGTGGGGACTTTGTACGTTTTGAAGGTGGATGGGAGGTGGACTCTGCTAACGACATGCAGTGACTGAACCGCTTGGCCAGATCATTGCCGCGGTTGGACTCCTACTTACTGGTGTCCTCGGCATCGTTGGAAGGTAAGAACCCGCTGCAGTAATTGATCTCCTGCTGACGGACTTTCTAGATTATTGTCAGGTCTCGGCCTTGGCAACCTGGTTGATGGTTTATTAGGTGGCCTGGGGCAAGTTAACTCTTGATCTCTTTGTTTGAAACTTGGACTAACGTGTTATAGATTGAACAAGGTGCTCAGTGGGCTAGGACTCGGGTCCGCTTACGACGCGTTGACCGGGAAGACGAAATGATACACTGATAGTTTTGGATATTGATGCGTTGAGATGTTGATGCGTGGACATGTTTGATGACGAGCTTGGATTTTCGGCTATTGACGTAGGCTGTACAGATAGTTTCATATAGTAATGTCATTATGTTCCGGCATAGTCCATGCCCTCGTCCATAGCACCAGCGTCGTCGTAGCCAGGTGCGCCACCGCCAGCCTCGCCGTCCGCTTGCGGGCATCGAGCTTTGGTGTGATCCATCCGCTTCGACTTCATCGACGGCATCAAAGGCTGAGCCACTGGCATAGTCGTAGCCAGGTGCGTCACCGCCAGCCTCGCCATCCGCTTGTGGGCAGCGAGCCTTCGTGTGGCCCTTCTCTTTGTGAGCCAGGTGCGTCACCGCCAGCCTCGCCGTCCGCTTGTGGGCAGCGAGCCTTTGTGTGACCCTTCTCTTTGCAGACCGAGCAAGTGATTTTGGAATCTGCAGAGCTAATTAGCATTGCCACATCATCTTTAGTGATCAAACATACAGTCCTTGGGCTTCGGGCAACCGAAGAACTTGTGGCATCCGCTTCGACTTCATCCACAGCGTCAAAGGCTGAGCCACCGGCATAATCATTGCCCTCGTCATTTGCACCTGCGTCGTCATAGCCAGGTGCATCGCCGCCAGCCTCGCCGTCCGCTTGCGGGCAGCGAGCCTTGGTGTGGCCCTTCTCTTTGCAGACCGAGCAAGTTATTTTAAGGGTACCCACCCGCAATTGCGACAGGCGTTCTTGTCAACACGAGGCTGCTTGCCTATGTGGCGTCAGTATGGAAAGCTCGACGGGTAGGAAAGGTGATCACCTACAATAGAGTAGACGATGGCCCTCCTCGTTGCAGTTCGGGCATGCGATGATCTCGCGGGAGCGCTCAGCCTTGGGTTCAGGACAATCTTGGGATTGAATCTGCAGAGCTGATTAGTATTGCCACATCATCTTTGGTGATCAAACATACAGTCCTTTGGCTTCGGGCAACCGAAGAACTTGTGGCCCTCTTCACCACAGTTGAGGCACGTCTCCGGCTTTTCGCAATCCTTGCTGAAGTGGCCCACTATAAACGTGTTAGAAGCATTCATATGATATCGACTGGAGGAGATGACTTACTTTCACCACACTTGTTGGGAGGCTCGGTGCAGTCATTGGCGCGATGACCAGAGCCACTGCCAGACGCATGATGATGAAAAATGGATCAGAGGAGCGAAGATGATGATTCTCTGTCCGAAGAAGATGTTGATGTTAAGGGAAAGAGGAAGCACGCGATAGCGCGCCTTTTGAGGGCAGCTGTGTGGGTCAATGGTGTAGCCTGACTAAGCAGGGTAACATGCCTGATTGTCTCGTCTCGTACCTTACCTGTAAACTTCACTTGAACTTCACACGGCAGCTACGGTCAGCCGTATGACGCAGTATGACGTTTGTATTTTGTAGTGAACCACTAATCGCATTGTCTCGGAGAGAGCTGTAGTTCCCTTTATTTATTTGTTATGTTAAGTCAATATTCAATCCTCAACTGCGCCACGAAATTCGCACCCAACGCCCACTCTCTCAGCGACTGGAATCAAGAGAATAGGTGTCCTCCTCATGCTCCCTCCGCAGATCCAGGTGCTCCTGTTCTCGGCGACCTTCTCCGAGAAGTTGTTCAACTACGGCACAAAATTCGCACCAGACGCCCACTCTCAAAAGCTGCAACACAGCGAATTGACCGTCAAGGGAATCTCCCAGATATTCATCGACTGCCCGAACAATGAGGACTACGGCATTGACTTGGTCAAGCTAGACACAGAGGACTGAGACAACGCTGAGCAAAAGGTCAAGGACGTCATCAAGAAGAACCGCGCGCAAGCGAGCTACTCTCCTAGCGCCACGGACAGCCAGAAGTCGTATCAGGGTCTGAATAAGATCGCCACCCACTACGGCATTGAGTTGGTCAAGCTGGACACGGAGGACTGGGATAACGCTGAGCAAAAGGTCAAGGGCGTCATCAAGATAAACCGGAAGACATGATTTACGGGGATGACACAAGCGGGTCGCTCTGGAGATCGCCTTCCAAGAATACGTCGAGACGATTCTCGTCGAGTTCCCAGAGACCACCTGCCGTAGACTACAAGAAGGCTTCAACCAGGCCTTGGGTGTCTTCCTAATCGCCTTGGAGACCGAGGTAGAGCCGTCCTTTACGAACATTGATCTACAGAGAAATGCTGACAAGAAGTACAGCCGTCCTTTGCCGACAAGAGGTACAGCCGTCCTTTACGAACATTGACCTGCAGGAAAATGCCGATAAGAAGTACACGGTCTCAGTTCGACTCTCGGACAAGTCGGCCGAGCGCGAGGCCTGGCCCGAGAACACAGGTGACCGAAGACATGAGTTACGGGGACGAGGCCTGACTGAGGCGGAGTCTCAGTTCGACTCTCAGACAAGCCACGTCGGCCCCGCGAGGGCTGGCCCGAGAACACAAGGAACCAAAGACATGAGTTACGGGGACGAGGCCTGACTGAGGCGAGGAGTAAAGGGGGACGGCTGCGTCACGTTAGTAAGGCATGGGCACATACATAGGCATCAGAACTCATTATCTGTCGATATTGAGATAACCACCTGGTTCGATATTGAGATATACAAACGCATCAATCTCCAACCCCATTAATACATCATTTCTTCTTTCCAAGAGTCCAAGCCCACTGACCACCAAGGCCGAGTCTTTGGTTTCTGTGTTAACTTAATGAACAGCCACGCTGACTCTCCGCGCTAACCAACAGGTACTAGCTGACCAAGAAATAGACTCGCGAGAGCGCGAACAGCGCATGACCACCAATGGCCACAAGGTCTCAGCGCAGGTGGCCACCTGCCCGACCCAACCGAGAAGGGAAAAGGGGCAAGGTCAGAAGCCCCACCACATTAGCCCCAACAAAGATCAACGGGAAGGAACACCTGCGTGGAGTTGTTATTGTTATCTAGGCTATCGAGAGGAGGGTATCTCTCCCTTTCGGCCCCCAACGTTTCTGTTTCCACCTTCATGTCACCTTCAAGGGCGCCCAGCGCGACCAACTGTTCATGGACTGCCCAAATAACGAGGAGAAGTACACCATTCTGTGCCGACTGTAAGGTCTCGATCGGCCAGTTCGTCATTTTTGTCAAAGTGAGTCTATGCAAAGCCCAGTCAGAGTGCCAGCTAACCAAGAGACAGACTCGCGAGAGCGCAAGTATCATCGAACAGTCGCCGATGGCCACGGGGTCTCTGCTCTTCATACCGCCTTTGAGGGCGCCAAGAGCATCGAACTTTTCGCCGCCACGGACTAGGACGTCTGCGACGAACTTCTCGCCAATTCCGCATCGGCGAGAACAAGGTCCTCATCACCACGAACGTCCTAGCCCGAGGCATCGATGTCTCCAGTGTCTCCATGGTAATCAACTACGACATCCCCATGAAAGGTCGTAGCGACGATGAGCCGGACCACGAGACCTACCTCCACCGCATTGGGCGCACCGGTCGCTTCGGGCGCGTCGGTTGCTAGCCGTATCGTCGGTATACCTTTCCTTTGTGGGGGCCATTGTCTCCATCAGCTTTAACACTGCAGTAGCACCCATCAACCTTTTGCTTAGAGCAGGATGAGGGCTTGCTTTTATCATGAGTCGGCGACGACAACGAAGACATGAGTTACGGGGATGAGACAAGACTGAGGCGGAGGAGAAAAAAGGCAAGGCTGCGTCACGTTAGTAGGGCATGGGCACATAAACATAAGAACTTATCACCTGGTTCGATATTGATATATTGCTTGTCCGTCCTCGCCGTAGCTTGTTCTGGTTTAGTTTTAGGCCTGTATGGCAATGAGTGCCACTCTGCACAAAGGTTAACAGACCGAGGAGTCAGGACATTTTGCCTTTTTCTAGTGAGTTCTAAGTAGGATTATAAAATTCCATTGAACAGCCACTCCTTCAAGGTCCGCTCCATATCACACCAGACAATATATACTACGGAGGAGGGGGCTGTTTTTGAAAATATAAATAACACCGGAAAGAGCTCAGGGAAGATATCACGTAGATAATTGTCCCTCACTAGATCATACCTTCTGTTGAATAGAGCTCAACATATATTAGCGATGTATTGAAGGACATTTGGCGGCAGGACATATTTTCAAAAACACCCAACCGCTAAGGTGGTTATGAGTACTCCACTGCACAACACACTCAAGTCCAAACCAACTTAAGACCACTAGACCTTCTCACGGACAGGCAGGAATACTTGGATATCGGGAGGGAGCATGGTGCGGACACGCATGCGTACTACTTAGTAGTACTTAGTACCTAGTACGCACCCGACTCAGCAAAAATATTACGTATTAGCTTCCGGGTAAGTCGGTTCCCCTGAGATCCATATTGACTCTCGACCCGCCTCCCATCACTCTGCCTTCACCTCGAATTCCTTCCTTACGGTATCATTTCCTCGAGCCTTTTTAGAGTGCTTTCCCCGCTGACTCTGACAGCGTGCACTTCCTTCTCTTCCACAACTACGCACTGCGATCATGGCTGATCTCGCGAGCCGCATCACGAAGCCCGACGGCGCGGCCGTCGAGAACACTCCAGCCGCTGAGGCTTCCCCTATGGGTCCCAACTCCCAACTGAGTCCGCATCGAAAAAACTTGAGCAGGGTCTTGGTGACCAATGCATGCGTGTCCGCACCATGCTCCCTCCAGAGATCCAGGCGCTCTTATTCTCAGCGCTGAACTACGCCACGAAATTTGCACCCGACGCACCATGCTCCCTCCAGAGTGCTCCTGTTCTCGGCGACCTTCTCTGAGAAGGTGCTGAACTACGCCACGAAATTGCACCCGATGCGCACTCTCTCAAGCTACAGCGCAGTGGACTGACCGTCAAGGGAATCTCACAGATATTCATCGACTGCCCGATAATGAGGAGAAACACACTATCCTATGTCGATTGTATGGGTCCACCTCCTCAAGATGTAGCGCAGCGAACTAGCCGTCAATGGAATCCCCAGAAATTCATCGACTACCCGAACAACGAGGAGAAATATATAATTCTGTGTCGATTATACGGCCCAATTATGATCGGCCAGTCCGTCACCTTTGTCAAGGTGAGTTCATACTAGGTCTAATTAGAGAGTTCCAGCTGACCAAGAGCAGACCCGCGAGCGCAAACATCATCGAACAGCGCATGACTGCCGAAGACCACAAGGTCTCTGCTCTCCATGCCGCCTTTGAGGGGGCCCAGCGCGACGAACTTTTCCCTGAGAAGGTTCTAGCTTGGACTAGCGTGTGTTGTGTGGTGGAGTACTGATTATATTGTCTCCTATGACATAGCGCCACGCTCCCAGCGCCACAGACAGCCAGAAGCAAGCGCACGCCACCGCGAGCACCTCCTACAACGAGTACACGAGGAAAAGGTCAAGGACGTGATCAAGAAGAACCGCGCGCAAGCGAGCTACACTCCCAGCGCCACAGACAGCCAGAAGCAAGCACAGGCCACCGCGAGCACCTCCTATAACGAAGACATGAGTTAGCGGGAGGAGGTGACTGAGGCGGAGGACAGAAAGGGTCAGGCTGCGTCGCGTTAGTAGGGCATGGGCTGCGATTCAAGGGATTCAATATTGACTTAATGTAGCAATTGAATATTCATTGACTAGTAGGAAATTCCAGCTCGCTTGCCCGCGGTTCTTCTTGATCACGTCCTGAACCTTTTCCTCAGCGTCGTCCCAGTCCTCCGTGTCCAGCTTGACCAACTTAATGCCGTAGTGGGTGGCGATCTTATTCAAACCCTGATACGACTTCTTGTCGGAGACAAAGCTGATAGACACGCGACTCGTGCGACCATTTCGGTGGAGGTAGGTCTTATGGTCGGGCTCATCGTCGCTACGACCCTTCATGGCACCTGGGGGATGTCGTAGGTAGTTGATGACCATGGAGACACTGGACATATCAATGCCACGGGCCGTTCGTAGTAATGAGGACCTTGTTCTCGCCGCTGCGGAATTTGGCGAGACGCTCGTCGCGCTGGGCCTGGGCGCCCTCGAAGGCGGCATACAGAGCAGAGACCCTGTGGCCGTCGGCGCTCATACGTTTTCGATGATGTTTGCGCTCTCGCGAGTCTATTTCTTGGTTAGCTAGTACTCTTGAATGGAGTTGAGAGTGTGGGCATCGGGTACGAATTTCATGGCGTAGTTGAGCACCTTCTCAGACTCACCTTGACGAAGATCACGGACTGGCTAATCGTCATTTCAGACCCTGCATTCGGTACAGAATAGTGTACTTCTCCTCATTGTTCGGGCAATGGTTACCTGTGTGCTCGGGCCAGTCCCGGCGCTCGCGGGGCCGACGTGGCTTATCTGAGAGTCAAACTCAGACCGTGTACTTCTTGTCGTTATTTACCTGTAGATCAATGGTCGTAAAGAACATATAATGCTGTTTCTCCGCTGCCAAGAGCCGCATCAAATCAGCCCGCTTCATGTTCGCTGCCTCCAGTCGTCGGCGGCAAAGGCCGCGGCAGGGTCTGGCGCTTCTTCCATTCCAGGCAAGGGTCATGCTCTATCTAACACTTATCCATCGCTGCCAGTCACATTGAGGGAGTGGGCGTCGGGTGCGGATTTCGTGGCGTAGTTAAGCACCTTCTTAGGAGAGGTCGTCGAGAATAGCAGTACCTGGATCTCGGGAGGGAGCATGGTGCGGACACGCATACGTTGGTCGCTAAGACCCTGCTGAAATATTCTCGGTCGTCGGATTTCGTGATGCGGCTAGCGAGATTAGCCATGGTCGTAGTGTAGGGTGGTGGAGGAGTAAAGGAGTGCACGCTATCAGAGCTAATGGGGAAAGGACTCTTGTAGAGGCACGGATTCGTAGAGGTCGTCAGCGATATGGCTGCGGTCAACTGGGGGAACCATGGTACCTATATCATTAGTGAAGGCGGTGTTTGACTTGGTTATAATCTATTGATCAATTATAAATATGTCTGTTGTGTGTCAGGCCCAGTGACTGTGTTGGGCCCGGTGACTGCCTCAAGCCAGTCACTTTAGGCTACACATTCGGCCCACATCTGCCCTCCAAAGGCAGCATCTTCGCGGCATCACGCCTTCACCTCGAGTTCCTTCTTTATCTTTTCTTCAAGCCTTTTTCTTTTCACGGCATCCCGACCTCTGCGAATCTGTGCCTCTATAAGAGTGCTTTCCCCGTTAGTTCCAATAGCGTGCACTCCTCTTCTCTTCCACTCCACGCTGCAATCATGGCTGATCTCGCAAGCCGCATCACGAACCCTCCCTTCTTCTTCTTTTCCTCGAGGCTTCCCATTGACTTCACGGCAATCATAAGTCTGTTGAGGAGGCTTGGGGTGATATCGAAGAAGCTGTCAAGGAAAAGGACGTCGATGACCTTGTGTTCGCCCTTTTCCAGACCACGTACCGCAGCCTGCAAGGTGGTTTCAATAACCAGGGCTTGGGTGCCTTCCTGATCGCTCTAGAGACCGAGGCTTGGAGTGATACCGAAGAGGCTGTCAAAGAAAAGGACACCGATGACCTTGCGATCGCCTTTCAAGAATACGTCGAGGCGATTCAAGAAGGCTTCAATAACAAGGGTTGGGTGTCTTTCTGATCGCTCTGGAGACCGAATTCCCAGAGACCACCTACCGCAGCCTGCAAGAAGGCTTCAACAATCAGGCCTTGGGCGTCTTCCTGATCGCTCTGGAGATCGCCTTTCAAGAATACGTCGAGTTCCCAGAGACCACCTACCGTAGCCTGCAAGAAGGCTTCAACAACTT